>NC_069501.1:210286186-210408686 GCF_027579735.1 Bombina bombina
ATTACGCCTTCCTACAATCAGTGTACAAGCCTTTGGCACTAAAATAGGTATGGTTCCCTTTTGAAAAAATACAACCTGGTAATGGTATTAAGTAAAAAAAAAAAACATTCTGCAATACCTGCAAATGTATTTCTTTTACAAAGATATGACGAGTCCATGGATTTCATCCTTACTTGTTGGATATTAACCTCCTGCTAACAGGAAGTGGCAAAGAGCACCACAGCAGAGCTGTATATATAGCCCCTCCACCCCCAGTCATTCTCTTTGCCTGTGTTATACTAGGAAGACATGGTAAAGTGAGGTGTTTTAGACCAGAAACTCTCTTCTTTGGTGGTTGTTGCCAGATCATCTGTCCCAGGGGACTTGTTTCCGCAGACCCTCGTGGGTGACAGTGACAACTGATGCCAGCCTTCTGGGCTGGGGTGCAGTTTGGAACTCCCTGAAGGCTCAGGGTGTTTGGACTCAGGTGGAGTCTCTACTTCCAATCAATATTCTGGAACTGAGAGCAATATTCAATGCGCTTCAGGCGTGGCCTCAGTTGGCTTTGGCCAAATTCATCAGATTCCAGCCGGACAACACGACGACTGTGGCATATGTCAATCATCAGGGGGGAACAAGGAGTTCCTTAGCGATGATAGAAGTATCCAAGATAATCAGTTGGGCAGAGGTCCACTTTTGTCATCTGTCAGCAATCTACATCCCAGGGGTAGAGAACTGGGAAGCAGATTTTCTAAGTCGACAGACTTTTCATCCGGGGGAGTGGAAACTTCACCCGGAGGTATTTGCTTCATTGATTCTCAGATGGGGCAGACCGGAATTGGTTTAGATGGCATCTTGTCAGAATGCCAAGCTTCCAAGATACGGATCCCGGTCAAGGGATCCTCAGGCCGAACTTATAGATGCCTTGGCAGTACCTTGGTTGTTCAGCCTAGCTTATGTGTTTCCGCCGTTTCCTCTCCTCCCACACGTGATTGCTCGAATCAAACAGGAGAGAGCTTCAGTGATCCTGATAACGCCTGCGTGGCCACGCAGGACTTGGTATGCGGATCTAGTGGACATGTCCTCTCTGCCACCGTGGAAACTTCCGTTGAGACAGGACCTTTTCATTCAAGGTCCTTTCCAACATGCAAATCTAATTTCTCTGCAACTGACTGCGTGGAGATTGAACGCTTGATTTTATCGAAGCGAGGATTCTCTGGTTCAGTTATCAATACTTTGATACAGGCTAGAAAGCCTGTCACTAGAAAAATCTATCATAATATATTGCGTAAATATCTTTTTGGTGTGAATCCAAGGGTTACTCATGGAGTAAAGTTAGGATTCCTAGGATTTTGTCTTTTCTCCAAGAAGGATTGGAGAAAGGGTTATCAGCAAGTTCCTTAAAGGGACAAATTTCAGCTTTGCCAATTCTGTATCACAAACGTTTGGCAAAATGTGCCAGATGTTCAGTCTTTTTGTCAGGCTCTATCTAGAATTAAGCCTGTATTTAGACCCATTACTCCTCCCTGGAGTTTGAATTTAGTTCTTCGAGTTCTGCAAGGGGTTCCGTTTGAACCTATGCATTCCATAGATATTAAACTATTATCTTGGAAAGTTCTGTTTTTGGTTGCTATTTCTTCTGCTCGAAGAGTTTCTGAGTTTTCAGCATTACAGTGTGATTCGCCTAATCTCATATTTCATTCTGATAAGGTGGTTTTTACATACTAAACCTGGGTTCCTTCCTAAGGTTGTTTCGAATAAGAATATTAATCAGGAAATTGTTGTTCCTTCCTTGTGTCCTAATCCTTCTTCTAAAGAGGAGCGTCTGTTACATAACTTGGGCGTGGTCCGTGCCTTAAAGTTTTACTTACAGGCAACTAAGGATTTCCGTCAATCATCTTCATTATTCATTGTTTATTCTGGAAAGCGTAGGGGTCAGAAAGCTACGGCTACCTCTCTTTCTTTTTGGCTGAGAAGTATCATCCTCCTTAAAAATGATGCTTCTGTAGATCAGATTTATAAGGCTGCGACTTGGTCGTCCCTTCACACTTTTTCCAAATTTTCCAAATTTGATACTTTTGCTTCTTCTGAGGCTATCTTTGGGAGAAAGGTTCTTCAAGCAGTGGTGCCTTCCGTTTAGGTTCCTGTCTTGTCCCTCCCTTTCATCCGTGTCCTATTGCTTTGGTATTGGTTTCCCACAAGTAAGGATGAAATCCGGACTCGTCATATCTTTGTAAAAGAAAACTAAATTTATGCTTACCTGATAAATTACTTTCTTTTACGATATGACGAGTCCACGGCCCACCCTGTTCTTTTTAAGACAGTTTTTCTTTATATTTTTTGTAAACTTCAGTCACCTCTGCACCTTTTTAGCCTTTCCTTTTTCTCTTCCTATACCTTCGGCCGAATGACTGAGGGTGGAGGGGAAGGGGCTATATATACAGTTCTGCTGTGGTGCTCTTTGCCACTTCCTGTTAGCAGGAGGTTAATATCCCACAAGTAAGGATGAAATCCGTGGACTCGTCATATCGTTAAAGAGAGTAATTTATCAGGTAAGCATAAATTTAGTTTTTTATGAATTAAACATTAACATTATTCAGAAATGTAATAGTAACCAACATTTGCTCACCAAAGCAGACCTGTTAAAAAGAGAAAACATTCCAGCATACATACCAGGCAAGAAGAAATATGAATAGTATAGATTACTTGTTCATGTACTGTTATAGGTAGCGTAATTTCCTGCATCTGTATTTGAATGCATCAGTGTGTAACCTTTTCATGTAAGGAAATAAAAATGGATTTTTTAGCTTTTTATATAGTAGTGTGTGTGTGTATGTATATTTCTTTCATGTAATTGGCAAGAGTCCATGAGCTAGTGACGTATGGGATATACATTTCTACCAGGAGGGGCAAAGTTTCCCAAACCTCAAAATGCCTACAAATACACCCCTCACCACACCCACAATTCAGTTTTACAAACTTTGCCTCCCATGGAGGTGGTGAAGTAAGTTTGTGCTAGATTTCTACGTTGATCTGTGCTTTGCAGCAGGCTGAAACCCGGTTTTCCTCTCAGAGTGCAGTGAATGTCAGAGGGATGTGAAGAGAGTATTGCCTATTTGAATACCATGGTCTTCCTCTAGGGGATCTATTTCATAGGTTCTCTTTTATCGGTCGTAGAGATTTCTTCTCCTACCTCCCTTTTCAGATCGACGATATACTCTTATATACCATTACCTCTACTGATTCTTGTTTCAGTACTGTTTTGGCTATCTACTATATGTAGATGAGTGTCTTAGGGTAAGTAAGTCTTATTTCTATTCATGACACTCTAAGCTATGGTTGGGCACTTTATATGTAAAGTTCTAAATATATGTGTTAAACTTATATTTGCCATGATTCAGGATAATCAGTATTCCTTCTTTCAGACTGTCATTTTCATTTTTTTGAGAAAATGCATATGAATTATATTTTTTCTTACCTTAAAAATTTTCAATTTTCAATTTACTTTTTTTTCTAAATTGCGGTCTGTTAGGCTCGCGGGTGCAGACAATGCTTCTATTTATTGCGTCATTCTTGGCGCGAGACCTTTTTGGCGCAAAAATTTCGTCATTTCCGGCGTCATAGTTGACGCCGGAAGTTTTCACGTGGTTGCGTCATTTTTGACGTATGTGTGTTGCGGAAGTTTTTGGCGCCAAAAAATATGGGCGTCATTCTTGGCGCCAAAAAATGTGGGCGTTATACTTGGCGCCAAAAATGTGGGCGTCATACTTGGCGCCCGTTTTTTTCACATTATTTCAGTCTCACTTTTTAGTTGCTTCTGGTTTCTAGAGGTTGTTTTGTTTTGCATTTTTTCCCATTCCTGAAACTGACATTTAAGGAATTTGATTATTTTGCTTTATATGTTGTTTTTTCTATTACATATTGCAAGATGTCACTACCTGACCCTGGATCAGAATCTACTTCTGGAAAGACGCTGCCTGATGTCGGTTCTACCAAAGCTAAGTGCATTTGTTATAAACTTTTGGTAACTGTTCCTCCGGCTGTAGTTTGTGTTAATTGTCATGATAAACTATCAAACGCAGATAATATTTCCATTAGTAATAATCCATTACCTGTTGTTGTTCCTTCAACATCTAATGTTCAGGATGTTCCTGTTAATGTAAAAGAATTTGTTTCTAATTCTATTCGGAAAGCTCTGTCTGTTATTCCTCCTTCTAATAAACGTAAGAGGTCTTTTAAAACTTCTCATATTTCAGATGAATTTTTAACTGACCGCCATCATTCTGACTTATCTATTTCTGATGAGGATCTATCTGGTTCAGAAGATTCTGCCTCAGATATTGACACTGATAAATCTTCATATTTGTTTAAGATGGAGTTTATTCGTTCTTTACTTAAAGAAGTGTTGATTGCATTAGATATGGAGGAGTCTAGTCCTCTTGATATTAAAACTAATAAGCGTTTAAATTCAGTTTTTAAACCTCATGTAGTTATTCCAGAAGTTTTTCCAGTTCCTGATGCTATTTCAGAAGTAATTTCTAGGGAATGGAATAGTCTGGGTACTTAATTTACTCCTTCTCCAAGGTTTAAGAAATTGTACCCTTTGCCATCTGATAGATTAGAGTTTTGGGAAAAAATCCCCAAAGTTGATGGGGCTATCTCTATTCTTGCTAAACGTACTACTATTCCTACGGCAGATAGTACTTCTTTTAAGGATCCTTTAGATAGGAAGCTTGAATCCTTTCTAAGGAAGGCTTATTTATGTTCGGGTAATCTTCTTAGACCTGCTATTTCTTTGGCTGATGTTGCTGCAGCTTCCACCTTCTGGTTGGAGGCTTTAGCGCAACAAGTGTCAGACCATAATGCTTATAGCATTGTTAAACTTCTTCAACATTCTAATAACTTTGTTTGTGATGCCATTTTCGATATCATTATAATTGATGTCAGGTATATGTCTTTAGCTATTTTACCTAGAACAGCTTTATGGCTTAAGTCTTGGAATGCAGATATGACTTCTAAGTCAACGTTGCTTTCTCTTTCTTTCCAAGGTAATACATTATTTGGTTCTCAGTTGGATTCAATAATTTCAACTGTTACTGGGGGGGAAGGGAGCCTTTTTGCCTCAGGACAAAAAATCTAAAGGTAAATATAGGGCTGCTAATCGTTTTCGTTCCTTTCGTCAGAATAAGGATCAAAAGCCTGACCCTTCCCCTAAAGGAACAGTTTCCATTTGGAAACCTTCTCCAGTCTGGAATAAATCAAAGCCTTTTAGAAAGTCAAAACCAGCTCCCAAATCCGCATGAAGGTGTGGCCCTCATTCCAGCACAGCTGGTAGGGGGCAGGTAACGATTTTTCAAAGATGTTTGGATCAATTCGATTCAAAGTCTTTGGATTCAGAACATTGTTTCACAAGGGTACAGAATAGGTTTCAAGGTAAGACCGCCTGTGAGAAGATTTTTTTCTCTCACGCATTCCAGTAAACCCAGTAAAGGCTCAGGCATTTCTGAAATGTGTTTCAGACCTAGAGTCAGCTGGGGTAATTGTGCCAGTTCCAGTTCTGGAACGGGGTCTGGGGTTTTACTCAAATCTCTTCATTGTACCAAAGAAGGAGAATTCCTTCAGACCAGTTCTGGATCTAAAAATATTGAATCGTTATGTAAGGATACCAACATTCAAAATGGTGACTATAAGGACTATTCTGCCTTTTGTTCAGCAAAGGCATTATATGTCTACAATAGACTTACAGGATGCATATCTTCATATTCCTATCCATCCAGATCACTATCAGTTTCTGAGATTCTCTTTTCTAGACAAGCATTACCAGTTTGTTGCTCTTCCGTTTGGCCTAGCAACAGCTCCAAGGATCTTTTCAAAGGTTCTCGTGCCCTTCTCTCTGTAATCAGAGAACAGGGTATTGCGGTATTTCCTTATTTGGACGATATCTTGGTACTTGCTCAGTCTTTACATTCTGCAGAATCTCAAACGAATCAACTTGTGTTGATTCTTCAAAGACATGGTTGGAGGATCAATTTACCAAAGAGTTCCTTGATTCCTCAGACAAGGGTAACCTTTTTGGGTTTCCAAATAGATTCAGTGTCCATGACTTTGTCTCTAACAGAAAAGAGACGTCTGAAATTAGTTTCAGCTTGTCGAAACCTTCAGTCTCAATCATTCCCTTCGGTAGCATTGTGCATGGAAATTCTAGGTCTCATGACTGCTACATCGGACGCGATCCCTTTTGCTCGTTTTCACATGAGACCTCTCCAGCTTTGTATGCTGAACCAATGGTGCAGGGATTATACAAAGATATCACAATTAATATCCTTAAATCCCAATGTTCGATCTTCTCTGACTTGGTGGTTGGATCACCATTGTTTAATTCAAGGGGCCTCTTTTGTTCGTCCAACCTGGACTGTGATCTCAACAGATGCGAGTCTTTCAGTTTGGGGAGCGGTATGGGGATCTCTGACAGTGCAGGGGGTTTGGGAATCTCAGGAGGTGAGATTACCAATCAACATTTTGGAACTCCGTGCAATTTTCAGAACTCTTCAGTTCTGGCCTCTTCTGAAGAGAGAATCGTTTGTTTTCAGACAGACAATGTCACAACCGTGGCATATGTCAATCATCAAGGGGGGACTCACAGTCCTCAGGCTATGAAAGAAGAATCTCAGATACTTCTATGGGCGGAATCCAGCTCCTGTCTAATTTCTGCGGTTCACATCCCAGGTATAGACAATTGGGAAGCGGATTATCTCAGTCTCCAGACGTTACATCCGGGCGAATGGTCTCTTCACCCAGAGGTATTTCTTCAATCTGGTGACTTCCAGAAATAGATCTGATGGCCTCTCATCTAAACAAGAAACTTCCCAGGTATCTGTCCAGATCCAGGGATCCTCAGGCGGAAGCGGTGGACGCGTTGTCACTTCCTTGGAATTATCAACCTGCTTATATCTTTCCGCCTCTAGTTCTTCTTCCAAAAGTGATCTTTTAGAATTCCTAGAATTTTACAGTTTCTTTAGGATGGTTTGGAAAAAGGTTTGTCTGCAAGTTCCTTGAAAGGACAGATCTCTGCTCTTTCTGTACTTTTTCACCGAAAGATTGCTAATCATCCTGATATTCATTGTTTTGTACAGGCTTTGGTTCGTATTAAGCCTGTCATTAAGTCAATTTCTCCTCCTTGGAGTCTTAATTTGGTTCTGAGGGCTTTACAGGCTCCTCCGTTTGAACCTATGCATTCTCTGGATATTAAATTACTTTCTTGGAAAGTTTTATTCCTTTTGGCCATCTCTTCTGCTAGATGAGTTTCTGAGTTATCTGCTCTTTCTTGTGAATCTCATTTTCTGATTTTTCATCAGGATAAGGCGGTGTTGCGGACTTCATTTAATTTTTTACCTAAAGTTGTGAATTCTAACAACATTAGTAGAGAAATTGTTGTCCCTTCTTTGTGTCCTAATCCTAAGAATTCTCTGGAGAGATCTTTACATTCTTTGGATGTAGTTAGAGCTTTGAAATATGTTGAAGCTACTAAAGATTTCAGGAAGACTTCTAGTCTATTTGTTGTCTTTTCTGGTTCTAGGAAAGGTCAGAAGGCTTCTGCCATTTCTTTGGCATCTTGGTTAAAGTCTTTGATTCATCTTGTTTATGTGGAGTCGGGTAAATCCCTGCCTCAAAGGATTACGGCTCATTCTACTAGGTCAGTTTCTACTTCCTGGGCTTTTAAGAATGAAGCTTCTGTTGATCAGATTTGCAAAGCAGCAACTTGGTCTTCTTTGCATACTTTTACTAAATTCTACCATTTTGATGTTTTTTCTTCTTCTGAAGCAGTTTTTGGTAGAAAAGTACTTCAGGCAGCTGTTTCAGTTTGATTCTTCTGCTTATAATTTCAGTTTTTTTCATTTTAAGTTTAAAACTTTTTGATTTGGGTTATGGATTATTTTTTCAGCGGAATTGGCTGTCTTTATTTAATCTCTCCCTCTCTAGTGACTCTTGCGTGGAAGTTCCACATCTTGGGTATCTGCTATCCCATACGTCACTAGCTCATGGACTCTTGCCAATTACATGAAAGAAAACATAATTTATGTAAGAACTTACCTGATAAATTCATTTCTTTCATATTGGCAAGAGTTCATGAGGCCCACCCTTTTTTGTGGTGGTTATGATTTTTTTTTATAAAGCACAATTATTCCAATTCCTTATTTTTTTGATGCTTTCGCTCCTTTCTTATCACCCCACATCTTGGCTATTCGTTAAACTGAATTGTGGGTGTGGTGAGCGGTGTATTTGAAGGCATTTTGAGGTTTGGGAAACTTTGCCCCTCCTGGTAGGAATGTATATCCCATACGTCACTAGCTCATGGACTCTTGCCAACATGAAAGAAATGAATTTATCAGGTAAGTTCTTACATAAATTATGTTATATATATACGTGTGTGTGTGTGTGTGTATATATATATATATATGTGTGTGTGTGTGTGTAATATATATATATATATATATATATACACACACACAAAGAGATCAGCACTCACCAACAAAATCATCTACTCCTGATCAACAAGGATTTATATATATATATATATAGATATATATATAGATATATATATAATCTAGGAAAACAAGCGCATAGAAACACTCCACATAGTGTAGAAAGTTTTAATCCATTTTGACCTATAAAAAAACAGATAACACAATCCCCCTGAGTAATGCCTACTCACAAAATAGGACCTCAATGGTATTGGGTAAGGTATGCGTTCTGTACGGTAAGTTCAAAAGTGGCCATACCAGAACATCTGGTAGATTCATGAATCTTTCGTCTGTTAGCAAAGTCCTGTGCTTTGGTCCGGGAGCACCACAAAAAACGCCATTCAAAGGCTCAATTGGCAACAATTGTAACATGCTAAAAATCCACAACCAAGCGTGGTAAAGCAAACCAGTGTGTGCTGTAACGTGACGTAACACATAGCACGTTTCACGGACCTCATCCTTACTAGCTGTCTATTTACGGACAACGGGTTTGGTCTCGCCTTTGTACGTCAGTTTCTTCTCCACCTGCTCGCCCCAAAAATGGTTACATTGACTCAATATTGCGTGGCAAAATGCGGATGAGTTCCGTGAAATGTGTTAGGCCACGCCCACCTTACATCACGTTGCAGCACACGTTTTACCACGCTCGGCTGTGGATTTTCAGCATGTTACAATTTTTTCCAATTGAGCCTTTGAATAGTGGTTTTTGTGGTGCTCCCGGACCAAAGCACAGGGCTTTGCGAACACAGTCGAAAGTATCCTGAATCTATCAGATTGCTGTTCTGGTTTGCCCGGTTTGGATACCTTTAAACTTGCCGTACAGGACGCATACCTTACCTCATACGATTGAGGTCCTATCTTGTGAGTAGGCATTACTCAGGGGGGAATTGTTTTAACTGTTTTTTATATGTTAAATTGGATTAAAACGTTCTACACTATGAGGAATGTTTCTGTTCGCTTGTTTTCCTAGATTTCATTTGCTGTACCAATACCCTCAATCGGATCCCTGAGAGTTCTTTCAACAAGCAGCCGTTAGTCTCCTAGTGAGAAGGAATCTACAGAGAATCTTCCAAAGGATAAGACTTTTTTTTTGGGACTTATTCTTTGTCTTGCATGTTTTAAACCTCAAAGGGTCATTATAACAGTATATTCATTGCATGTCATAGCATATTTGTTGCATATTCACTATTATTCATATAATTTATTATTGATTCCTATACTTATTGCTTTCATATTGAGTGCACTGCTTATCTATACTAATATATTGTGTATACATTATTATTATTATAGCTTTTTATATATATATATATATATATATATATATGTGTGTGTGTGTACAAAAAAAAGTGCCGGAACTTATATTTTGCAACCACCTCTTGTGAGTATTTTATATGATGATTACATATATTACCTGTTATGAGATGGCAGAGGTGGTGATACAATCAAACCATATTCCTTTTATTGTTTAAAGCACATTCCTATATTTTGCAACCTGACTAGAATATCTTAAAGCAAAAATCTGCAAAATGCGTTCTGAATCTCTTAAGCTACTTTTAAGACTCAAGATTTTATGTATACAGCTCCAAATCTCTCCCACCTGAGATACTCTTTAAAGGAGCCATCTACGTTGTAAACAGACTCACGCAATCGTCCTTCATCCTGTTGTACTTTGAACAGCATATAGGATTAAAAACAATGTTAAAGTTTTTCTTCAGCATGAATCTGTAAGAAATGGCTGCCAATCTCCTCTCCTTCATCACCATCTAGTTTTTTTTAGAATTGTGATAATTATAGTTGATATTGATACTCACACGTATGGTGTGAGTCATCTTGCATGCACAGAGCGTTAATCTATAGCGGAAGAGCAGGGGAATTAAAATAGTAATGGACCAGAATTGTAGTTAGCAACATTTAATGTTGTTAATATTGTTCAAGTCTCTTTCCTAGTGGCTGTCTCAAGAACCGTTCTACAGGGCACATTCTCCCTGCGCCCATCCTGGGAGATCTTGACAAGAGATGCAAGATTGACTGGCTGGGGTGCTGCGTGGGGTTCTCTGAGAGTTCCAATAAACATTCTGGAATTGAGGGCCATCCTCAACGCCCTTCTACCTATATATTGGGTACTTATAGAGCGCAAACTAATCACCCGTGAGGGTCTCAAGGCGCTAAGCCCAGTTGCGTTCCGTCCATTTTATTCAATTTCATTTTGACAACTACAGTTGTCTACAGTGAACTATGTTAATTGCCAGGACAGAACTTGCAGTTCGCTGGCGTTTAAGGTAAGTGTCTTGTATCCTTCAATGGGCAGAGACATTCCAATGCCAAATTTCAGCCATCCACATTCTAGGTGTGGACAAATGGGGAGCAGATTTTCAGAGCAGACAGACTCTGCACTCAGGGGAATGGTCGTTAAACAAGGAGGTGTTTTGCAAGATCTCCTGCAGATGGGGGTGCCCGGAGATAGATCTGATGGCTTCCTGTTCTCAGTGCCAAACTACCAAGGTAAATGTCGAGAGATCCTCAGACCAAGTTGGTGGACACCTTAGGGTTCTTTGGCATTTCAATCTAGTGTATCTTTTCCTCTAATTATTCTGCTCTCTTGAGTTCAAACAGGAGGAAACTTAAGCGATTCTGTTAGCTCCAGCGTGGCTAAACAGGGCTCGTTATAAAGACCTTTTTAGGTCCTCCATGGAGACTGCCTCAGAGGCTAGATCTTCTGGCGCAAGGTCCGTTCTTCAATCAAAATCTAGATTCTCTGAGTTTGTCTGCATATAAATTTAGTGCTGATACTCTGGTTCAAACACGTAAACCGGTTACCAGACATATTTTCCATCGGAATTGAGACCTTATCTGTCTTGGTGTGCGGAACGTGGGTTCCCTTGGCATAAAGTGAAGACTCCAAGTATCCTTCCGTTTCTACAGGATGGTTTAGAGAAGAGCCTGTTGGCTAGTTATCTTTTAGGTCAGATTTCTGTTCTTTCTGTGTTGCTGCATAAGAGGTGGGCATGTTTGCCTGATAAGTCGTTTGTTCAAGCTATTGCTATAATCAGATCTGTTTTCTAACCTATTGCTCCTCCTTGGAGCCTTAATCATGTCCTTAGAGGTCTTCTCCAGGCTTCGTTTGAGCCTATGCATTCTATTGATATGAAGGTGATGGTAAATCTTAGCACTTGTGAAACCATTGGAACAGATAAAGGGGACTTTCATTCATTTATTTGTTTGCAGCGTTCACTGCACTGAGCTGCTAACGTTTCCACCTCTTAGAAAGTTGCTTAAAATTGCATGCTTTATCTGAATCACTAAAGAAAAAATTTGGGTTCAGTGTTCCTTTAAGGTACAGCTGAAAAGTTGATCAAATGTGAATGATTAACCTGTTAAACTGGAGATAGTTCCCTCTGATATTTCTTATCTATGTATCTTATCTAATGGTATATAACTAAATCAGTCATTTCCTGATATTACTGAAAAATAATCTAAAAAGTTAGTCTAAAAAGGAAACCTTTTATATAGAAAACCATGATTTAAATTGATGCTTACTGACTAGTGATTTAAGTGAAATCCACATATTAATTTTTGACAGTCACAACTACTTTCTACTGTGTTTATATTGCTTGATTATCGATTTGTTTACTTGCAGCCTGTATTTTTTTTGTTTTTTTTTACATTATACAGTAAAATGTGAGGTGCCTTGAACTACCTTGCAGTAAACACTTTTCTGTTTATTATAAATTCTGTTGGGTTGCAGCCCTTCTTTTTGTGTCTATGATTAACGATAATTATTCTTCTCTCCTGATGTACTGCTGGTCTCCATATGTTGTTTCTTAAATATTTTTAAAAATAAGCCTTTTTATATTGATTGCATGTACAAGTCAATAGATATATCAGCCAATAATGTGGGGCTGGGCTTCATTCTACTTGGGGAATGCACTACATTGTCATAAAGCATTTCTCAGGCATCCATCCTTTTTTAATAACAGCATGTTTAATAATTCAGTCTTTAAACTTAATAAACTGTTCTTAAATTGCATTAATGAAAATTGAATTAATTTATTGCAGCAGCGGCTCAACCGGGGACAGAAATATTTAACTTACCAGCTGTCACAAGTTCAGGTAATATCAGTCTATCCACTAGTATATATTTAATCCACTAATTTATATTTAATAATATAAATGTGCACACAAAAGAGGTGAAATGTTCCGTCTTTCTCTGCATACCCTTTCAAATTAGTCCAAACAACCACACTTTTTGCTGGTCAATCACAAACAAATCTCAGTTCCTCGTACCTCCAAAATAAGCAGGGATCCACAGTGGTCTGAGCTGCAGGGGTTGCAGTGATCAATACATACTCAGTACTAGCAGCTAGCTTAACCGAAACGGGGAGAGTACTGGAGGAAGTGGATATGCTTTACTTGATTACATTTAAAGCAATTATATAAAGTTCTCATATTAGCTAAATAGTTTCATCGGCAGTAACACAGGCCTTGCTGGAGTTTTATTTGGTCCTTTGGCATATGTTCAACTTCCGCAAACACAGTCTGGTCAATACTAAAATGATGAATGCATCCCATAAACACTACAGGGATTTCTCGCTATTGTTCAAAAGGGTCACTACCCCCAAAAAATTATTTAAAAACATTAAGACAGCAGATATCTGCTTAAAATGTAAATCTGTATATTCTTATTATATACCTATAAAATGAATGGTAGAGGCTAATAATAGTGCCCATCAGATTAATATGCCTTGCCCAGTTTATTCAAATACTGCATCTTCTTTTTGTTGCATAAATAAATGCTTAAACAACTCTTAACGTACCATTATTACTATTTTAATATACATATTTTGTCTTACTTATTTCATAGGTGCAATCAGCTCTCGGAGTCATTCATTTGCTGATCCAGCAAGTAATCTTGGTCTAGAAGACATTATTCGTAAAGCTCTAATGGGAAATTATGATGATAAATCTGAGGATCAACATGGAGTATTGATGAGTGTAGCACAAGGCAACACTTCAGCCTCTTCTGGTAATGACTCACGCAGAGAAGAAGCAAACCCTTCACCTAATTCAGGTTGGCTGGATAGCAAATAAAGATATTTTTTTTATTATTATTTTTTTAAAAACCTTGATAATGTTTATATAGTATTTTAGCAAGAATATATGAATATCATACCCACAGCAAGACCAACACAACACCTTAGCAGTGTAGAATGTTTGTGGGAGAGAAAAAATATGCACTGCTACAAGCAAGTCAACGCCATGGTTATTTCAGTCTTGGCAAATGTAAAGTACTGCAACATTCCATTTTAAGCCAGAATAAATCGGTTCTCTTCTTCTTAGTTTCTTCACATGTCCCCACCACATGCAATTAAAAAAAGGATTTTAATCTGATTACATATTGATGCTATTGTGTTTGACTGCAGCCATGCAGAGACAATATTACCAATCTGATTTCTTTTTATTTGCTGTGCATCATATCATCAAGACTTTACTATTGTTTCATGAAAGAAATCTGGTATTTTTATGAAAGTCTAAACTTTATTAGTTCTCTAATGGGGTCAAATAATCTCAGCATTTTCATTAGTGGTTTTTTTTTTTTTTTTTTTTTTATGATGTATCTCTGCCCTTATCGATCATATATACAGTATTGTGAAATTACAGTGCTGGCACTTTCCATAGTTCTTATATAGATATTTAAGACCACAGCGTCAGGTGACGGCAATAAAGCTACTGTGTCTGTCCTAGCAGTTATAAACCCCTCCAGTATTTGTCTCCGGTCCCTTACAAGAATCTCATATTGAAGAGTGAGTGTGTCTTTTGGATATTACCTCTGCTAAAAGTAGCTAGGAAAGTAGCTAAGTTCAAGCACTTTTTAAAACGCTAGAATTTACCATCACTTACTCGGTAGTCTTTGCCAGCAAACATCCTTTGTAATTTCCTTGTGGAATAGTCTTATCAATCCGCCTCCATTTTTTGAGCCATGTCCATAGAAGATGGGTGCCTTGAAAAAAAGGCCTACATTTCTTAAACAACTTTAGGCCATGTGAAACTATTATGAGAGCTACTTAATCGTGATCAAAGATCAATTAAGTAGAAAAACAAAGTGCCTGCATCTTAGCTACTTTCCTTGCTACTTTTATCTTTGGTAATATCCAAAAGACACGCTCATGGCTAAGAGGTGGAAACGTCACCTAAATGCAAAACTGTACTGTAGGCGCTTAAGTTAGCACTGAAGCTGCGGCAAAATAAAGGTAATCAGGTTGTTTTTTTGTTTTGTTTTTTTTTTTGTTTTTTTATAAATATTTTTATTGAGACAAACAAAAGAAAAGAAAATAATACAACTCCACATGGACATGTGCATAGAAATTACAAACATAGAAAGGTAAACGATATGATTTAGACAGTGGTGTGATAATTATTATCTTATCCTTAACACATACATATTTCTTCATTTACTGGTGAATATAGAGGTGGAGTTTCTCAGGAATAAATATAGGGTCTCGTTTTAGTGTTATGAAAAGCATTATGAATATGAGTTGACATAGTTATATCTCTTTCATGAAGGGTTAGAGAAAGATTACAGCGGACAAGAGCCGCTTGAATTAAAGAAAAATGGGTATAGGACCCAGTATAAAAGGGGGGGGCGAGGGAGGCGGAGCTATAGTAGATTGTTCTACATGTAATGTAGCTAGTATAAAAAGGGAGAGGATGAACCTGTAAGTACTCTGGATATTTGTTTAGAATATAAGGAACGGGAAAGGGAAACTTGCTGGTATATAGCTAAATATTCTTTCGTCTCAACTATGGTGGATTTGCGAAAACTTATAGATGAGGAGTAGTATGCGTATTCAACAATAACCGGATCTCTCAGATAGTAGACTTGAAGTCCTTTGTCTTTTCAGTATGTGTGAGAACCTTTATCACAATATAGTCTCTCATAAATTAACATTAGGAGTGTCAGGCATTAAGAACCAATAATGGAGAAAAACAGTAGCAAGATATATCTGAACATATTAGGGTGTAATGTGCCTTAGATTCATTGTATAAAAGAAAACAGTACGTGCAAACTTTCGTAAACCAAAGAGAAGTCTGCCTATCTATATTAGCGCAAACTGAGTATATATATAGAATCTCCAGTCATCAGGTATAACTAATAATAGGTACATTCCATTTTTCTAATAAAACCTTGAACTAAAACAAGATCTGAGGGGCGAATTACGGACAATATTGTAGTTCAACATGAGTTATGAGTAAATAAGATGTAGAAGGGACCAAATACTATAAGCTCTATAACTCCTATGTTTGAGGTTATGGCTACAAGAACCTAAGAATACGGAGCTTACTATTGCCTCTTTGGGATTCCCTAGGTGTGTGTGGTGAGGCTAACCATGGCCCATATCAGTAATGCTATGTTAAGTTAATGGCCCAGAGATGGGAAGCTGTCTTAATATTGTGTGACCTGGCAAGGGTATACTTCTACCTAATATTGCTAGGACCTGGAGTGATAATCAGCAAAATAAAATATGGTAGGCTCAATATGAGTGCTATCCATCTGATCTAAGAATCCCAATACCTTCACGTATACAAACAAAAAAGATGGCATTAATTGGTATGGAATTACCTATATGCTAGCTAAGGAGGAAATATCCTAACATAACAGCCATTACAGTTTACCCAATACACATATAGTATAAAAGAGAGAAGATGATGAACCCCAAGCCAATCATAGATTAAAGATTGTGAACTGGGGTGGGGGGGGTAAACCCAGTAAGTGGGTATATATTAGAAGTATTTGTATTTTTCAGACTCGAGAGGGAGCAACTAGTGTCTCTCTTATGTCACCCCGAATGAGGGTAGAGTCCCAGCCCAGATATATGTAGCTTCCAACTCTTTAGCACTCTGTAATATAGAGAGATAGAGGAGACCTTTATATTGGAGACAGTAAGTAAATAGCATATAGTACTTACATGACAGGCTAAAACGAAAGTTCAGGTGAGCAAAGTGAGCATTCAACTTCTGCTATAGATATGTTATTAATTATATAGGGTACACATATTACAAAAAGGGGGTAAGGAATATTGCTAATGGATAATTGCGTGCAATTTAACCCACTCCAGACCTATGTCCATTTGAACGGTGTAAATGTATGACAGTTACGTATCTCCTATACTGCCTTAAGTTCCAGAATCCAGCAAGCAGGGAATCAGTTATCAGGGTCCACAAAACATCAGGCTTGGTGTCGTCATTAGTGGTATATAACATCTGACTTTACCGTCGTTATCTGGGTGATGGGAATAAAGTCCGTGTCTCAAAGGTAGGTCTCCATTGCAGGATGAAAAGTCTTAGAGATTACCCAATGCCATGTTTAATGCAACAAACTGGGAGAGGCCGGATTAAGAGGTTGCAGATCGCTCTCAGGTAGACACCTCTCTTTTTTAATGAAGAAACCAAACAATGACGTCGCCGGTGCCAGAGCAAGGTTCCAGGAGATTTAACCAGCCAGGATGAGTCAGGCCGCAGCATCGGAGGGCCGGCCGTATCCCTCAGCACCGCCACCCAGACCCATGAGGATTTTCTGTTGTAGAGCGCTCTATTGCTATTAGGAGCTTCCCATTCGGCAGCTTGCAAATGTCCGGAGGCTGTGCAGCTCCCTAGCTGGGCTTATTATCAGTGTTGGCTCTCTCAGTGAAAGATTGGGGGATTTAATGACCTCAGGTCTCGGCAGCTTGCTCAGCGAGATAGGGAACATCTCCAATGCTTCTTGTGTATCGCCTTCTTTAGGTATGCCCTTCCTTGATGTACTTGGAAAGCTCACAGCGCTAGAAGTGATAGGGCTGTCTTCAGGGATCCTTAGAGCTGCTTCAGAAATTCCCAGTATAGGGTTACAGGCAGATCGTATTTCTTGGGTCAACATGTGATGATGCGTATCTAGCTTTCTTATTAAGGCTGATACAGCGTTAGAAGCTTGTATCTCCACAGTGGACATAGGAGCCATTGGAGCTGTCTGAAAGTTAGAAATGCTGTGCTGCATGGAATTTTCCCCAGCCAAGGGTCAGGTTCTGGGCCTCTATTGCGCGGGAGTTCTATAGTAGGCTGCCTTTGTGACTCACCGATCAACGGATTAGTCATGATAGCCCTCAGGGATCAAGTGGGGAGAGGTTTGCAGTCTTTATTGAGCCTTCATATGAATAGCTATTGGCAGTGCCCAATTCGGCATTTACTCTGAGCACCTCATAGTCTGAAAGATGGCCGCTCCTCCTCCGGATCGTCAGTGAGCTGTGGTGGGTAAGAATATAACTTGCTCCGATCCCCTTATTTAGGTCCTTGCTCCTCTACACAATCCACACAGCAATATTCTCTCAGTCATCGGTTACAGTTCTGTAATATGTTGGGCAATATTGAGCGATCTTATTATTAGTTTTATGCGTTGTATGAGCAGAGCTCTCTCGATGTGCGACCGCTCAGATGCCTGGCGCACTCCGCCCCCCGGTAATCAGTTTTTTTTTTTTTTTAACTGATGAATGAAGGACGCCTTTATTTTTAGTGATGGTAAATCCTAGCATTTTTTAAATGCTAGAATTTACTATCACTTTAAAGATAGATATCTTTCTAGGGCTAGGACAAATCAGTATTATACTGACAAAAACTGTACATCTGATTAGCACTCACATTCCTGAGATAGAATTTTTGTGGATATTGACTTAGATGAGACTCCTAGGTGGAGTTCAGAGCTAGAATATTAAAATTTAACTTTTATTCAAAATTATTAAAATATATTACAAACACACAAAGACAAAAACTTTTAAAATTATCATCTGCTGTTGAGATTGTTTTCTTTATTAGGTGAATTCTCAATAGGACTAAGCTTGTAACATATGAGTTATGAACTATAGTGATAGACTTATCTATAGTTTAATGTTTCATTACATAGCATGATCACTGGTTTATCTTGAGATCTGAGTAGATAGTTTACTAGTGTAGGTTCTTGGGTTGCTCAGATGTCAATCGTCTAATGTAATGTTAGAGTTAGAGCAAAGTGAGTATTGCTACCCTTCACCCTATATTCCCATTAAAGTGGAGCACTATATCTGAGAGGATGTCACCAACCTTAATATGACCTACAAATCCTATTTTTCCAGGTAACTGCAATTTATCAGTTAATAGACAGTGACTGATTTTAGCTCCTTTATTTGTTATAGTAAAAAGGCATTGCCTGGTATTGCAGAGGATTGGATTAATTTGTTAAATATCTTGAACTTATTGTTACAAGCTCCAAACACTATATAACTAATAGTGGATGTTTGGCTCCAATTTTGCCTGAACAAGTTATAATAATGTTGATACTATGTATTGAATTAAATCTCCACTAGGTGTCAGTGTTGTCACATAAATTCTCCCTTTTAATAATATCAGAAATGCCGTTCAGTATATACTGGTAACTTTCAGATTATTTGGGATGTGGGGAGCCTGTGAAAATTACTGTGAGTACAATTATATGTGTTAGCGGATTGCTGTTAGCCCTACTATTAACTTAGGAGTCTTAAGAGTCTTTTGAATATCATTAGATTATATTGCAACTCGATAATAATAGACTCGCAAGGAAAAGTGAACACTGGGAGAGTGTTTAGAAATTTTACTTGGACAGTCAGTGATCCTATAGATAGAACAAATAGTTACATTGTTACAGTATGGTTGTGTTTGTTTGACTTGTATCACATCTCATTTGTAAGTTCAGATTCAAGAGAATTTGTGTATCTAAATTAACTCTGCAATTTAAAGCTTGGCATTTAGATGCTTACACAATTTATTTTGAAGATTTCCTCGGCTTCCACTTAGATTAAGCAATTATACCTTTTTTGCAAGTATCTCTGTGTGCATAGGATTAGGCTTAGTATTAACTCGTTGTGTGCTGTGATAACATTAAATATTTTTATTCATAATTGTCTCAGTTGAAGCAATTGTTTACTATATAGGGGAAGGTGTTGTTTTGTAAATTTTAGCTCGTCTGCTGTCTGAGATCAATGGTGGTGTAGGGGTTATTTTACAATTTGATACTATTGAGGCATACTGCCATCCCCTTAACCTCAGTATCTATATGCATGTTATTAAGGCAACAAGCAGTAACATTTAGATAATTATTGTTCACAGGTATTAATAGGTAACCGGTATTTAACGGTAACATTTTACTGGTATTAAAAGGTAACCTGCAAAATCAGTAATGGTGCTACTTTAGTTATTTTTCACCTGGTATAGGCCGGTAACCACCCTAGAAAATTAGTTAGCACTATTTATAATTTGCAAGTACAAAGTTGTATCTCCTAAGAAAAATATAAAGTATTACTCGTGAGTCCAAACTTAGATGCGATACCCTTATAAAGATAAAAAACCAGCCTTGTTCATTTTATGAGAATTACCCAAGGTATAGACCGGTAAACCCCTATACAAAACCATCTATATTATTTCTAAGATACAAACCTGCGAGAGCAACAGGTCAGCCCTTAAAGGTATAGGCCGGTAAAGAGTTATAGAGATTAGATATTTACAACTAATAAAACTAAGGTATAGGCCGGTAAATCCTCTTATAGACTATCTATTAAGAAATCACAACATTAAGGCATTAACTGGTAAATTATTATAGAGACCATTTTTCAACCAACAGAATAAAGGTATAGTCCGGTCAATCTCTGTAGAAACTATTCACTGATAATAGACAGATTAATGGTGTAGACCGGTAACATATCTATCTAAGAGAATATAAAGGTAAAAAACGGATAACCTATTATAGTAAACAATTGCTTCAACTGAGACAATTATGAATACAAATATTTAATGTTATCACAGCACACAACGAGTTAATACTAAGCCTAATCCTATGCACACAGAGATACTTGCAAAAAAGCTATAATTGCTTAATCTAAGTGGAAGCCGAGGAAATCTTCAAAATAAATTGTGTAAGCATCTAAATGCCAAGCTTTAAATTGCAGAGTTAATTTAGATACACAAATTCTCTTGAATCTGAACTTACAAATGAGATGTGATACAAGTCAAACAAACACAACCATACTGTAACAATGTAACTATTTGTTCTATCTATAGGATCACTGACTGTCCAAGTAAAATTTCTAAACACTCTCCCAGTGTTCACTTTTCCTTGCGAGTCTATTATTATCGAGTTGCAATATAATCTAATGATATTCAAAAGACTCTTAAGACTCCTAAGTTAATAGTAGGGCTAACAGCAATCCGCTAACACATATAATTGTACTCACAGTAATTTTCACAGGCACCCCACATCCCAAATAATCTGAAAGTTACCAGTATATACTGAACGGCATTTCTGATATTATTAAAAGGGAGAATTTATGTGACAACACTGACACCTAGTGGAGATTTAATTCAATACATAGTATCAACATTATTATAACTTGTTCAGGCAAAATTGGAGCCAAACATCCACTATTAGTTATATAGTGTTTGGAGCTTGTAACAATAAGTTCAAGATATTTAACAAATTAATCCAATCCTCTGCAATACCAGGCAATGCCTTTTTACTATAACAAATAAAGGAGCTAAAATCAGTCACTGTCTATTAACTGATAAATTGCAGTTACCTGGAAAAATAGGATTTGTAGGTCATATTAAGGTTGGTGACATCCTCTCAGATATAGTGCTCCACTTTAATGGGAATATAGGGTGAAGGGTAGCAATACTCACTTTGCTCTAACTCTAACATTACATTAGACGATTGACATCTGAGCAACCCAAGAACCTACACTAGTAAACTATCTACTCAGATCTCAAGATAAACCAGTGATCATGCTATGTAATGAAACATTAAACTATAGATAAGTCTATCACTATAGTTCATAACTCATATGTTACAAGCTTAGTCCTATTGAGAATTCACCTAATAAAGAAAACAATCTCAACAGCAGATGATAATTTTAAAAGTTTTTGTCTTTGTGTGTTTGTAATATATTTTAATAATTTTGAATAAAAGTTAAATTTTAATATTCTAGCTCTGAACTCCACCTAGGAGTCTCATCTAAGTCAATATCCACAAAAATTCTATCTCAGGAATGTGAGTGCTAATCAGATGTACAGTTTTTGTCAGTATAATACTGATTTGTCCTAGTTTGAAATTAAAGTACATAGCACCCCACCTCTCTCTTTACTATATAACCCAGCGACAATACTTAGCTGGCTTATTCAGAGAAAATAAAATTCCTGTATCATAATAATAGTAGTGCCTTAGTACACCTCTTTTTCTCGTTGTTTGATCTTTCTAGGGCTGAAGACTAATTTTAGAAAAGTAGTTTTAATTTCTTGGCTCTTAGTAGTAGGCATTTCTTTCTGAGGACTTATAAAGCAGCAGTAAGCAATTTCTCATGGTTATAAAGCACTGTACATTGGGTGTTTAAACCTCTATTGAGGCCATATATATCTCAAGTCATCCATCCGGTTTGATTTTTAAAGTGTAATTTGTTTCATCATGATTAGTAAAGGTTGTCTTTAATTTTAATATTTGCCTATGTATTTTACTATTTGATAAATCTTTGTGAGCACAATTATTGATACAGAATATTGTCTTTAAAAGGTTTTATTGATACAGACTGTAGCAAATGTAAATTCAATTTCTCTAGGACTGCTAATATTCCTGGATTTATCTGATTAAACAAAGATGAAGTTCATAGGTTCAGCCAGTTGGATTATTTGCCAAGAATAGTAATACTTGGCCTGTTTGCAGCACTTGAAGGCTGGAGTAGGTTACCTTTGATATAAAAAAAAAAAAAAAAACAGCAAAATTTGAAATAAACAGCAATACATTTTGATGAAAAGTTACTGGACCATGTGGAAGAAGAATTTGCATGTGTACAAAGCCCAGCCTACCTCTTTGTTAGCAATGGGTTGTGCATTCTATCTTATCCACTAAAGCCATGTTACCTATTAAGAGAAGCATTTTGCAAATTTGAAGTAGACTGCTGTGCTTTTTAGATTTTACCTATATGTTACGTAAACATATGTCCCTATATTTTATGGATAGTCCTGAATTTGGGATGTGTGTCCCTAATTGCTTAAAGGACTAAACTAAGCTGTCTAAGATTATCCAGAATTTGCCCAAATGGTTTTCCTGTCCCGTGTCCCAGTGTGTAAAGAACAAGAACCAACATCACTTTTTTACAAAATCAGCTGACCATACATCTCCAAACCACCAGGGGTCGCTGTTGCATATCACAGTTTACATTCCCGGTGAGAGGAGAAAATTGTAGTCCACTTATTCATACAATGAGGAAGATACCTAGCATGAATCTGGTGGGGAAGGGAGAATGAGTTTGGTCCACTTTTTACTGGGAGCCTCTGCTTACTTTTTCTGTCTAGCAGGGTAACTGAGCAAGGATATCCCCTATTGGCTGCAGAGTGAGACAGGATAGGTCTTGTGATCTTCATAGTGGTGATCAATGCCTTTCTGCTTCTGCTATACAGTGACCATCTGTGCCAGGTGCAGTGTGTGTAGAGGTGGGGTGCTCGATACTTTTTGCTATAGGGTGGCATAGTGGTTATCTATGCTTGTCTACTGCTGCAATACAGGGATCATCTGTGGCCGGTACAGTGTGTCCAGAGTTGGGGTAGTTCTATAGTTCTTGGTTACAGCATGGTTTTAAAAATTGCATAGCCTCAGTTTGTCATATTAAGTTACCGGATACTAACTTTATAATTTATCGGGCTCGTAAGGTTGTGTATGTAGCTCCTCAATATTCTGACTGCACCCTACACATCAATCTGACTGCATCCTACATGTCATATAATTTTCAAGTCATGAAAAGCAAGAAGTAAGTCAGTCTTTGTGCAAAACCAAATACATGAGTAAGAGAGAGAAACCAAGTATATCTTAATATCTCAGTATCCTTTAACTTAAAATGATAGTAAATCCTAGCGTTTTTGAAACGCTAGGATTTACCAGTGCAACAAAGGGTACTGTCACGGATTCCCCATCCCTGAACTTTTGCTGGATGGGCATAAAATGTAACTTTAATAATTATAGTTATAATGGAAAGTTAATTTTAAAATGTGGTGTATAATGTTACCAGGGAAGGTAGGAGCTGCAACACTGATAAAACAACAAGTCCAGCAAGCTCCTTACCTCTCTGGCTGTTTTTTTTATTGAGAGGGGGTTGAAATAACTATCTGCAACCAGACATGCTCAATGTTAAACTCCATAGGAAGTAGGCGCTCCTTTGATTGGCTGAAACACATTCATTTAATTGGTTCTCTTTTAGCCAATTAAGAGTCAAGTGAATGACCAATCAGCAATTGCTGCAGCTAACTTTTTGCTATTGTTTGCCTTATCATACTGCTTATTGGTCATAGTGTCTAAATTAAAGGGACATGAAACTCACATTTTTTTCTTTCACGATTTATAAAGAGAATGCAATTTTCAACAACTTTCTAATTTACTTCTATTATCTCATTTGCTTCATTCTCTTGATATCTTTTGCTGAAAATCATATCTACATAGGCTCAGTAGCTGCAGATTGGTGGCTGCACATAAATGCCTCGTGTGATTGGCTCACCCATGTGCATTGCTATTTCTTCAACCAATGATATCTAAAGAATGAAGCAAATTGGATAATAGAAGTAAATTGGAATGTTGTTTAAATTGTATTCTGTATCTTAATCATGAAAGAACATTTTTGGGTTTAGTGTCCCTTTAAGGTTGCTATTGTTCTGTTTCTAAGAAAGGGGAATTTTATTGTTTTATGGCACCTTGTGTGAGATAAGAAGTGCTATTTATACCCCTGCTGTTCTCTCTGTGTCACTGGAAGGAATGGGCAAATAAAGGAACTTTCAAAAGTATTTTATACTTCCTGACTGAAAGTCCCCTTTATTTGTTGCACTGGTAAATCATAGCAGTTTCACAAACACTAGGGTTTACCATCCATCACTTTATGTCAAATATGTAGGTACACTTATAATATGGGCTGGCATACAGAGGCAGATGACAATGATAACTTTATAGCTTATGGACCAGTAAAAGAGCTCAACGTTGTGTGGAGATACTTAAGGAAATGCTAATGACTAGGGTACACATGTGTTGAATGTTTTAAGATGCTTCTGATGAAGAAAGACCTTATTAGAAATATTCACAGCTCTGTAAACGACAGCAGCTCTTATTCTTAATTTCAAAGTAAAGATAGCAACAATTTTATCTTAGCCATTGTTTTTACTATTGGATTTCATTGTAGGTAAACTATTTCTTTCCTAAGATACGGTGAGTCCATAGAATCATCAATTACTGTTGGGAATATCACACCTGGCCAGCAGGAGCAGGCAAAGAGCATCACAGCAAAGCTGTTAAGTATCACTTCCCTTCCCACAACCCCCAATCATTCTCTTTGCCTTTAGTGCATTGAGAAGGTGAAGTTTAGGTGTCTGAAGAAAATTGTATTTATCTCACTTCAATCAAGAGTTTGTTATTTTGAAAGCTAGAGTAGGTTTACTCTAATCTTTCACCTTTTCAAAGATTGGGTCTAGCCGTACTCCACGTCAGTCTCTTCAGCAGGGCAGTGGTGGCTTTAAAGCAGTTAGGAACTTGTAAGGTGGGCCTTACTGCGTTTTCCTAACATTGTGCTGCCCTAGTATAGAAAGCAAGAGTAGGTTTACTCTAGTATTTCTTTTCTACACAAGTCTCTGTGAGGAGTGGCATCCTCTCATACCAGGTGTGCTGTCCTCCTGCCAGACAGCTGGATGTGCAGGTTGTCTTCTGGGGCTAGGAGGCTGGCACTGAAGGGGTTAAGAACCCAAAAACTTAAAATTAAATAAAAACTGCACTTAATTTGGGACTCAAAATCCTTACTGAATGATATTCTTGGCAGTGGGCAGGCACTTCATTTACATGTGATTGGGGATTTAGGGTTTAATCTCTTTCATGGAGGAAGGAGTTTACTCCCTAAAAGGCTCAGTTTTAATTTTAATCCTGGACCTAACTTTACTGTTTCCTAAAGAATTTAAGAACTTTGTTTATTAAGACAAATAGAGGGTCTGTTCATGATGCCAAGTTCATTAGCGGAGGTACTAGATATAGGAGAACGCACTTTACTACATGTGCTGTTTTCTTCCGTGAGCTAATGAACAGTGCATTTGTACTTTAATAGTAACAGAGCACCATTATTTTGTGTTTATCTTGTCTTTACTGAGGCTTCTTGTTCCGGCGAGATGAAGCGCGATATATACACGCTACATCTTATGTCGTTTTATGGCCGCCTCCTTCTCAGAGAAAGGGAGCAGCTCCATTTTAAGGACAGGGATTGAATTTCTCAGTTGGATGTTTCCTCGCCTCGTTCTCAAAATCTCCTACAGAAGGAGCATTAATATCTTTTAAGGTAAACTGGGCTGATAAAAGTGTAATCCCGGACGACATTATGCCCTGTTTAAAAAAAAAAAAAAAATCCTAACAAGGTTGATATGACAGGAACATCTTAGTGTATGTTACACGTTAATAAAAAATAAAGTATTCCTGTGTGTTACTGAGGCGAATAAGGTTAATAAATGAAGGTATTCCTTATTTAGTGCATGTTAGACGTTATACTGTATGTGCATTCATTTTATAGAGACTGGTGTAATACTGGAGCGCATATTTTTTGCATCCTAAAGTTGAGGTTTTTAATATATGCAGATTTATTCCACTGTAGTTCAGTGGTGAGCTATCCAGTCTATATCTAAAAATGAATAGTGGCATTGGAGGATTACATTTGATAAATTGCAAATCTTTTAATATAAAGATTTTGTTGTTTTTCAACCATTTGCCTCATGTCCCTCAGGGGAAGTTTATTCCTCAGTGCTGCTTCATAGCATAGTTGCTAAGTCAGCAGTTTAGTATCCTATACTGGTAGGGCATACGTATAAGACTGTTGAATGTATTAATAGGTTGTTGCCCTCTGAGCCTCATGTCCCCCAGGATGATGCTGTTCAGGCAATGCCACAGTTTTTCTCCTGCGGTTCCTCTCATACTCCTGGAGGAGTGTATTTGCCTACAGAATTGCAGCTCAGGAATCCTATGCGGTATCTGCGACTTTATCGTTTTTTTCCTTACCTACAGGAAAACTGCAAGAGGACATTAATCTTTCAGATAGTAAGGTTTCTGCTCCACTTTCTGCTACACAGGTCGCTATCTCTCCTGCGTCTAGTGTGGAGGATTCGCCGGTATCTTCTGAGGGTACAATCTCAGATTCGGACAGTATAATTCCTTCATCTGATGCTGAAGTGGTATATTTCAGATGCATGCTTGCACACCTTGTATATTGTTAAAGGAGGTTATGGCTACTTGGACGACATCAATAACCTTGTCATTGTCAACCCTTAAAAGTTTTGTAACTTTATCATTTCCATGATCCTTCCTATGAGGAGGTGTTTTTACGTGCCTTGAATATTTTCACAGGAATAGGAGAAGCTGGGGATAGTTTCTCCCTGTCTCTCGTCCTTTAAAGAATTTTCCTGTCACTGACTCCATTAAGATGCACGGTGCCTTAAGTAGATACTACCATGGCTCAGAGAACTTTGATCCCTATGGAAGGTAGCTGCTCTTTTACGGATCCATGGATAAGAATTTGGACGTTTTATTGCTCTTTTAGTGCAGTGCCTTGTCTTATTAAACTTGCTGTGCTAGCCCGTTGGGCATTGTGGCTGATATCTTGATCAGCTGAGAAGCCTACCTTTGACTTAGTGGTACAGTCTATGCCTTATAGTTCTGCTGTTGCAGGTTCAATATTTTATGTTTCCTGCAAATCCACGCTTTTTTTCCCTTTTTCTTCCTAATGAGTCCAAGAGCCGCATTCATTACTTATGGGAAAATAAGAACCTGGCCACTAGGAGAAGGCAAAGACCCACCAGCCAAAGGCTTAAATATTCCCCCCACCTCCCCTATCCCCCAGTCATTCTTTGCCTTTTGTCCCAGGAGGTTGGCAGAGAAGTATCAGGAAGCGTTCCTTTGTCTCTCCTTTATGGGGAGTTTGGAAGTCTCCGGTTGTGAAGACTGAGCTTGGGATTTTCTCCATGAGGCTCTGCTTTTCGCCTTATGGTCTGGTTTAGTTTTCGACCTGTGGGGTCAGTGACAGCGTGTTAGGATTTTTCCCCGCTTCTGTGTTTAGCTGTCTGATGGACTAGCTTACGGGGCTAGAGAGATTGTCTCAGAGGTTTCACAGAGTTTGTTGTTCTCCTAAGGCTTTTCCCAGACCTCTTGGGCAGGGGGCGCCCTTTGGGTGCTCGGTGTCTGGGTAATCATCATCAGATGATTACAGAGGTTTGGGGACGAGTATTTTTTATCTTGTGTTTTCCACCGGGGGCCTCTTTTTGTCGCTCTGTAGAGTGATGGGTTTCCGGTTGTCCGTGGTTTTTCGGAGACGAGCTGGCCGTTGGGATTCTTATCACCTATTTCTAGATGGCTTATCTCAGGGTTCTAGTCGTATTTGTTCTTAAGTGACCGTTTATTCCTCCCTGTTTTCTTGAGTGGAGGTGTGTGCTGGTTTGCTGGTTGTTGTGGCCTGTTGGCTTTCTAGCTACCGGTCAATGGATGGGTTGTGTTTGCATTACTGCACTAATCCTAACTAACTTTATTGGCCATGTGAACAGAGTTGCTTTGACGTTCGGCTCTGTGGCCTGTAGTGGTTGGGATGTCTTGGTTGTACAAGAGCACAAGAGAGGGTATTTCCTTTTCAGGGAGGGCTCCGCTATTGCTCGCACCACTAGCTTCTCCTTTCTGTCCGGCATCTGTTTCATTGACCATCTCTGGATTTGATACTTGCTGGTACGGCACCCTCAGACTCCTGAGGTCTGGGGTGCGGGACTGGGTTTTTGTTTTTTCCGGTTAGCTGGTAGGGGTTTTTTCCCTTGGTCCCTGCTGTTTAGCCGTTGGGACGCAGTATGGACTTTGAGATCTGTTTGTTCCCTTTGGGATTTCTCTTGTATTCTGCTGCGGTTCCTGTCATTGGGACCTGGGTCAGTGTACGTCTGCCCCCTGAAGTGGGTTGTCTTTTTGACAACTTTTTTTTTTTCTTCTTATATTACGCTCGGTCCCATAGTTGGTTGAGGGGCTGTGGCTGGGCTGTTGCCTTGAGAGATGGTGTCCTTTGGGTCCGTGATCTCGGTTGCATCTCTTTCTGGTGACCTTTCAGGTTCAGTGACCTGTTGGTAGATTTACGTCAATGGTGCCACCTTTTGGTTTGTCGAAGGGTTCTCGTTTTTGGACGAAACGGGGACTTTTGTTTTTGGAATGTGTTTTTTTGGGTGGTGCCTTCATGTGGTCCGCCTCTTACCCTGCCGTTTAGGCATTCTGTGTCCTCTTTGGCTTGGGTATAAATTTCCCATAAGTAATGAGTGCGGCTGTGGACTCTCTTCCATTAGGAAGAGAAAAAAAATTATGCTTACCTGATAATTTTCTTTTCGTCCGTGGGGAAAATTCTACAGCCCCCCGCCCGTTTTTGAGGCATTGTTTTTTTTATCTTCTGGCACCCTTTCACCTTGATGCTTCTTCCACTGTTCCTTGTCCTCGGCTGAATGACTGGGGGATAAGGGAGGTGGGAGGAGTATTTAAGCCTTTGGCTGGTGGGTCTTTGCCTCCTCCTGGTGGCCATGTTCTTATTTTCCCATAAGTAATGAGTTTCGTCATCCTAGAAAGACTTTTAGGTCTTGGGGTATTGCAAGAATGCTTTCTGGACAATATATGGTTCAGGTGTCATCCATCCTTCGAGCAAACTCTTTCAAGAGATTTGGTCCAATATACTTTCCAATGGACGGGAAATCAATCTGGAGATGAGTTCCTTTGTTTCATCTACAATGGTGAATTTGTTTGGGGACCTTAATAGATTCTCTATCTAGGAGAATATTTCTAACAGAGGTCAGATAATCAATGATTTCTTCCTTGTCCTCTCTCTGCAGTCTACTGTTCGGCCTACAGCAAACTCTAGTGGTCCGGTAGATAGCTTAACCATCTTGCAACCAGAGAGTTGAGAGTTTGAATTGAGCTGCAGTTGTTTTTCTTTTCTCTTTTCAGTGTATAGAGGGAACTGGTCTGATGGTTACATGAACATCATTCCCTTTGCTATTTTCCGTAAATTGGAGATCAATATGATCTATCTCAGGGATAGATCTAGATCAGTCTTCAAGAAATGCTCTTCCGTGGTCGTTTTTCAGGAGTATCTGTCTCAGGGCATGTGCCTCTGGAGACATTCCTGGGTGATGTGACCATGGACTTCAGCCTGCTGGGCTGGGAAGTGTCTGCTCTCCTCCTTAATCTTTTGGAGTTGAGTTATTTGCAATGTTCTGATGACTTGGCCTCAGTCGTCCTTAGCTTGTTTCCAGTCGAACAAGTTCTTCTCCATGAATTACATCAACTTCCAGAGCTATGACTGGCGTGGATTGTTTAGTGGGCGGAAGCTCACATTAGTTGTCCACTATTTACATTTCAGGAGTTGATACAGGGAGCGGATTTCTTGAGCAGTCAGATTTTTCCTCCGGGGAGTGGACTTTCTCCTGGAGGTGTTCTCCAGGTTAACCCTCAAATGGGGGGTGCTGGAGTTGGAGGTGGCAGTACGCCAACCTTTCTTGTTACGTTTAAGGGTCTAGAGATCTGTCAAATTCCCTGGTGGTTCTTTGGGATTTCAGTCTGACATCCTTGTTCCTCAGTCTGCTCTCCTTCCACGTGTCTTTGCTCGTATCATCTAGGAGTGAGCATCAGTATTTTTATTGCTCCTGCATAGTCTCGCAGGATCTGGATGCTGACCTAGCGGGGATGTGTCTCTTCCACCTTGGTGGTTGTTCCTGAGGAAGGACATTCCTATTCAGGGTCTATTATTTCATTTCTGTGAAGCTTTCTGCATGGAGTTTACCCGCTTGGTTCTGTCTAAGCGTGGTTTTTCTGGATCTATCATTGAGACCAAGTTACTAGATTGATTTGCCTAAGATATGGCGTATATATCTTTTTTTTTTATGTGAATCCAAGGGCTACTTTTGGAGTAGGGTCAGGATTCCTACGAATTTGTCCTTTCTCCAGGTAGACTGGAGATGGGTTTGTCAGTCAGTACCCGAGAGGGTCAGTTTACTGCATTCTTTTTTTGCTACATAAGCGTCTAGCGGACGTGCCAGATGTGCAATCTTTTTGACAGGCCTCGTTCAGAATCAGGCCTGTGTTTTAGGATGTTGCAACTTCCTGGAGCCTTACCCTTGTTCTTAGAGTGTTGCAGCTGGCTCCATCTGAGCCATTGCTTTCCGTAAGATATTAAGTTGATATCTTGGATGTTTTTGTCTCTTATTGCTATCTCTTCTGCTTGAGAATCTCGGAACTCTCAGCTTTGCAGTGTGATTTGCCTTATCTTATCTTGCTGATAAGATGGTTCTTCCTACTGAGCTAGTTTTCCTTCCTAAAGTTGTTTAGGATAGAAACCTTAAAGGGATAGTATACACTCATTTTCGGTTAACCACATGTAATAGACACTACTATAAAGAATAAGATGCACAGATACTGATATAAAAATCCAGTATAAAACTGTTTAAAAACTTACTTAGAAGCTCTCAGTTTAGCTCTGTTGAAAAGATAGCTGGAAAGCCCACTACAAGTGGGAAATAAGACACTCCCCCCTCCCCCTTCTTTTGCATATGAAAAGACCCTTTACACAAACAGGAGCAAGCTGGAGAAGGTAGCTGATGGTATTCTCATAAAACTTTGGGGCTTGGTTAGGAGTCTAAAAATCAGAGCAATGTTATTTAAAAATATGCAAAACTATACATTTTTTAAAAACAACAACTTTATGGGCTATAAAAATAGATCATCTACAAAACATTTATGGAAAGAAAAAATGAGTGTATAATGTCCCTTTAATCGGGAACCGTTGTTTCCTTCTCTATATCCTTATCCTTTTTTTTTCATAAGGATCGTTGTTGCACATTTTAGCTGTTGTGCATACTCTTAATTTTTATCTACAGGCGACTAAAGATTTTCACCAGTCTTCTGCCTTGTTTGCTTTTTCTCTGGGAAACGTTAAGGTCAGGAAGCTTTTGCTACTTCTTTTTCTCTTTGGTTGAAAAGTATTCTTAGTTTGATTTATGAGACTGCTGGACAGCAGCCTCCTGAGAGAATTACAGCTTTTTCCTCTAGAGCCGTCTCCTCTTCTTAGATTTTCAAAATAAAGCTTATGTGGAACAGATTTGCAAGGCTGTAACTCTCTGCATTCTTTTTCTAAATTTTACAGTTTGATTCTTTTGCCTCGACTGAGGTTCTTTTGGGAGAAAAATTCTTCAAGCGGTGGTGCCTTCTGTTTCGGTTACCTGTCTTGTCCCTCCCTAATCATTGGTGTCCTCTAGCTTGGGTATTGGTTGCCAACAGTAATTGATGATTCCGTGGACTTGCAGAATCTTAGGAAAGAAAACAAAATGTATACTTACCTGATAATGTATTTATTTCCGGATACGGTGAGTCCACGGCCTTCCCTTTATTTTAAGACAGCTCTTTTTAACTGTAACCTCAGGCACCTCTACAGCTTGTGTTACTTCTTTTCTTCTGTTATGTGTGATCAGTCCACGGGTCATCATTACTTCTGGGATATAACTCCTCCCCAACAGGAAATGCAAGAGGATTCACCCAGCAGAGCTGCATATAGCTCCTCCCCTCTACGTCAGTCCCAGTCATTCTCTTGCACCCAACGACTAGATAGGATGTGTGAGAGGACTATGGTGATTATACTTAGTTTTTATGACTTCAATCAAAAGTTTGTTATTTTAAAATAGCACCGGAGCGTGTTATTACTTCTCTGGCAGAGTTTGAGGAAGAATCTGTCAGAGTTTTTTACTATGATTTTAACCGGAGTAGTTAAGATCATATTGCTGTTCTCGGCCATCTGAGGGAGGTAAAGGCTTCAGATCAGGGGACAGCGGGCAGAGGAATCTGCATTGAGGTATGTAGCAGTTTTTATTTTCTGAATGGAATTGATGAGAAAATCCTGCCATACCGTTAAAATGACATGTATGTATACACTTCAGTATTCTGGGGATGGTATTTCACCGGAACTACTCTGTTAAAGGTCACTAATCCTTTTTAATAACTATTTATCATGTTAAACGTTTTTGCTGGAATGTAGAATCGTTTACATTGCTGAGGTACTGTGTGAATAAATATTTGGGCATTATTTTCCACTTGGCAGTTTTTTTGCTTTATTTGTGACAGTTTCGTTTCTCTTCACTGCTGTGTGGGAGAGGGAGGGGCCGTTTTGGCGCTCTTTGCTACGCATCAAAAAATACCAGTCAGTTACTTTTATTTTTCCTGCATGATCCGGTTCATCTCTGATAGATCTCAGGGGTCTTCAAACTTCTTTGAAGGGAGGTAAATTCTCTCAGCAGAGCTGTGAGAATTCTTATAGTGACTGTGAATAAAAACGTTGCTTTGTATTTTTTATGTCAAATTTAATTATTGTTATTTTACTAATGAACAAACCTTTGCTAAAAGTTTTGTTGTTTTAAAGTTTGATGCTATAACTGTTTTTCAGTTCACTATTTCAACTGTCATTTAATCGTTAGTACCTCTTTGAGGCACAGTACGTTTTTTGCTAAAAAAGATTATAGCCAAGTTGTAAGTTTTTTGCTAGTGTGTTAAACATGTCTGACTCAGAGGAAGATATCTGTGTCATTTGTTCCAATGCCAAGGTGGAGCCCAATAGAAATTTATGTACTAACTGTATTGATGCTACTTTAAATAAAAGTCAATCTGTACAATGTGAACACATTTCACCAAACAGCGAGGGGAGAGTTATGCCGACTAACTCGCCTCACGCGGCAGTACCTGCATCTCCCGCCCGGGAGGTGCGTGATATTTTGGCGCCTAGTACATCTGGGCGGCCATTACAGATAACATTACAAGATATGGCTACTGTTATGACTGAAGTTTTGTCTAAATTACCAGAACTAAGAGGCAAGCGTGATCACTCTGGGGTGAGAACAGAGTGCGCTGACAATGCTAGGGCCATGTCTGATACTGCGTCACAGCTCGCAGAGCATGAGGACGGAGAGCTTCATTCTGTGGGTGACGGTTCTGATCCAAACAGATTGGACTCAGATATTTCAAATTTTAAATTTAAATTGGAGAACCTCCGTGTATTACTAGGGGAGGTCTTAGCAGCTCTCAACGATTGTAACACCGTTGCAATACCAGAGAAACTGTGTAGGTTGGATAAATACTTTGCGGTACCGGCGAGTACTGACGTTTTTCCTATACCTAAGAGACTAACTGAAATTGTTACTAAGGAGTGGGATAGACCCGGTGTGCCGTTCTCACCCCCTCCAATATTTAGAAAGATGTTTCCAATAGACGCCACCACTCGGGACTTATGGCAAACGGTCCCCAAGGTGGAGGGAGCAGTTTCTACTTTAGCTAAGCGTACCACTATCCCGGTGGAGGATAGCTGTGCTTTCTCAGATCCAATGGATAAAAAATTAGAGGGTTACCTTAAGAAAATGTTTGTTCAACAAGGTTTTATATTACAACCCCTTGCATGTATCGCGCCGATTACGGCTGCGGCAGCATTTTGGATTGAGTCGCTTGAAGAGAACCTTAGTTCATCTACGCTAGACGACATTACGGACAGGCTTAGAGTCCTTAAACTAGCTAATTCCTTCATTTCGGAGGCCGTAGTACATTTAACCAAACTTACGGCTAAGAACTCAGGATTCGCCATACAGGCACGTAGGGCGCTGTGGCTAAAATCCTGGTCAGCTGATGTTACTTCTAAGTCCAAATTACTTAATATACCTTTCAAGGGGCAGTCTTTATTTGGGCCCGGTTTGAAAGAGATTATCGCTGACATTACAGGAGGTAAGGGCCACGCCCTACCTCAAGACAAAGCCAAAGCTAAGGCTAGACAGTCTAATTTTCGTCCCTTTCGGAACTTTAAAACAGGAGCAGCATCAACCTCCACTGCACCAAAACAGGAAGGAGCTGTTGCTCGTTACAGGCAAGGCTGGAAGCCTAACCAGTCCTGGAACAAGAGCAAGCAGGCCAGGAAACCTGCTGCTGCCCCAAAGACAGCATGAACCGAGAGCCCCCGATCCGGGACCGGATCTAGTGGGGGGCAGACTCTCTCTCTTCGCCCAGGCCTGGGCAAGAGATGTTCAGGATCCCTGGGCTCTAGAGATCATATCGCAGGGATACCTTCTAGACTTCAAATTATCTCCCCCAAGAGGGAGATTTCATCTGTCAAGGTTGTCAACAAACCAGATAAGGAAAGAAGCGTTTCTACGCTGCGTACAAGATCTGTTATTAATGGGAGTGATCCATCCGGTTCCGCGGTCGGAACAAGGACAAGGGTTCTACTCAAACCTGTTTGTGGTTCCCAAAAAAGAGGGAACTTTCAGGCCAATCTTAGATTTAAAGACTCTAAACAAATTCCTAAGAGTTCCATCGTTCAAAATGGAAACTATTCGGACAATCTTACCCATGATCCAAGAGGGTCAGTACATGACCACAGTGGATTTAAAGGATGCTTACCTTCACATACCGATCCACAAAGATCATCACCGGTATCTAAGGTTTGCCTTCTTAGACAGGCACTACCAGTTTGTAGCTCTTCCATTCGGATTGGCTACGGCTCCAAGAATCTTCACAAAGGTTCTGGGTGCCCTTCTAGCGGTACTAAGACCGCGAGGGATTTCGGTAGCTCCGTACCTAGACGACATTCTAATTCAAGCTTCAAGCTTTCAAACTGCCAAGTCTCATACAGAGTTAGTTCTGGCATTTCTAAGGTCGCATGGATGGAAAGTGAACGAAAAGAAGAGTTCTCTCTTTCCTCTCACAAGAGTTCCATTCTTGGGGACTCTTATAGATTCTGTAGAAATGAAGATTTACCTGACAGAAGACAGGTTAACAAAGCTTCAAAATGCATGCCGCGTCCTTCATTCCATTCAACACCCGTCAGTAGCTCAATGCATGGAGGTGATCGGCTTAATGGTAGCGGCAATGGACATAGTACCTTTTGCACGCCTACACCTCAGACCGCTGCAATTATGCATGCTAAGTCAGTGGAATGGGGATTACTCAGATTTGTCCCCTACTCTGAATCTGAATCAAGAGACCAGAAATTCTCTTCTATGGTGGCTTTATCGGCCACACCTGTCCAGGGGGATGCCATTCAGCAGGCCAGACTGGACAATTGTAACAACAGACGCCAGCCTACTAGGTTGGGGCGCTGTCTGGAATTCTCTGAAGGCTCAGGGACTATGGAATCAGGAGGAGAGTCTCCTTCCAATAAACATTCTGGAATTGAGAGCAGTTCTCAATGCCCTTCTGGCTTGGCCCCAGTTAACAACTCGGGGGTTCATCAGGTTTCAGTCGGACAACATCACGACTGTAGCTTACATCAACCATCAGGGAGGGACAAGAAGCTCCCTAGCAATGATGGAAGTATCAAAGATAATTCGCTGGGCAGAGTCTCACTCTTGCCACCTGTCAGCAATCCACATCCCGGGAGTGGAGAACTGGGAGGCGGATTTCTTGAGTCGCCAGACTTTTCATCCGGGGGAGTGGGAACTTCATCCGGAGGTCTTTGCCCAAATACTTCGACGTTGGGGCAAACCAGAGATAGATCTCATGGCGTCTCGCCAGAACGCCAAACTTCCTCGCTACGGGTCCAGATCCAGGGATCCGGGAGCAGTTCTGATAGATGCTTTGACAGCACCTTGGAACTTCAGGATGGCTTATGTGTTTCCACCCTTCCCGCTGCTTCCTCGATTGATTGCCAAAATCAAACAGGAGAGAGCATCAGTAATTCTAATAGCACCTGCATGGCCACGCAGGACTTGGTATGCAGATCTAGTGGACATGTCATCCTGTCCGCCTTGGTCTCTACCTCTAAGACAGGACCTTCTGATACAGGGTCCATTCAAACATCAAAATCTAACTTCTCTGAAGCTGACTGCTTGGAAATTGAACGCTTGATTTTATCAAAACGTGGTTTTTCTGAGTCGGTTATTGATACCCTAATTCAGGCTAGGAAGCCTGTTACCAGAAGGATTTACCATAAAATATGGCGGAAATACCTATACTGGTGCGAATCCAAAGGTTACTCCTGGAGTAAGGTTAGGATCGCTAGGATACTGTCCTTTCTACAAGAAGGTTTAGAAAAGGGTTTATCAGCTAGTTCATTAAAGGGACAGATTTCAGCTCTGTCCATCTTGTTACACAGACGTCTGTCAGAAAATCCAGACGTCCAGTCCTTTTGTCAGGCTTTAGCTAGGATCAAGCCTGTGTTTAAAGCTGTTGCTCCACCATGGAGTTTAAACTTAGTTCTTAACGTTTTACAGGGTGTTCCGTTTGAACCCCTTCATTCCATTGATATAAAAATGTTATCTTGGAAAGTTCTGTTTTTAATGGCTATTTCCTCGGCTCGAAGAGTCTCTGAGTTATCAGCCTTACATTGTGATTCCCCTTATCTGATTTTTCACTCAGACAAGGTAGTTCTGCGTACTAAACCTGGGTTCTTACCTAAGGTAGTCACTAACAGGAACATCAATCAAGAGATTGTTGTCCCATCCTTGTGTCCAAATCCTTCTTCAAAGAAGGAACGTCTTTTACACAATCTGGATGTAGTTCGTGCCCTCAAGTTCTACTTGCAGGCAACTAAAGATTTTCGCCAAACTTCTTCCTTGTTTGTCGTTTACTCTGGACAGAGGAGAGGTCAAAAAGCTTCTGCTACCTCTCTCTCTTTTTGGCTTCGTAGCATAATACGTTTAGCCTATGAGACTGCTGGACAGCAGCCTCCTGAAAGAATTACAGCTCACTCCACTAGAGCTGTGGCTTCCACTTGGGCCTTTAAGAATGAGGCCTCTGTTGAACAGATTTGCAAGGCTGCAACTTGGTCTTCACTTCATACTTTTTCCAAATTTTACAAATTTGACACTTTTGCTTCTTCGGAGGCTATTTTTGGGAGAAAGGTTCTTCAGGCAGTGGTTCCTTCTGTATAATGAGCCTGCCTTTCCCTCCCGTCATCCGTGTACTTTTGCTTTGGTATTGGTATCCCAGAAGTAATGATGACCCGTGGACTGATCACACATAACAGAAGAAAACATAATTTATGCTTACCTGATAAATTCCTTTCTTCTGTTGTGTGATCAGTCCACGGCCCGCCCTGTTTTTAAGGCAGGTAAATATCTTTTAAATTATACTCCAGTCACCACTTCACCCTTGGTTACTCCTTTCTCGTTGATTCTTGGTCGAATGACTGGGACTGACGTAGAGGGGAGGAGCTATATGCAGCTCTGCTGGGTGAATCCTCTTGCATTTCCTGTTGGGGAGGAGTTATATCCCAGAAGTAATGATGACCCGTGGACTGATCACACAACAGAAGAAAGGAATTTATCAGGTAAGCATAAATTATGTTTTTTCTCCATTTTCCTTTGGTCGAATGACTGGGGGTTGTGGGAAGGGAAGTGATACTTAACAGCTTTGCTGTGGTGCTCTTTGCCGCCACCTGCTGGCCAGGAGTGATATTCACAGTAATTGATTATTCCGTGGACTCACCGTATCCAGAAAGAAAGAAATTTCAGGTAAGCATAAATTTTGTTTTTTACATACCTGAATGTATACATTAATCAACACCTCCTCAACATTGAGGGGGTGTCCCAAATTTGTGGTTGGGAATTCTGGTCACTTTAACTATATGGCCCAGGGACAGGGAACCCCAAAATTTTCTTTCATGATTCAGATACATACAATTTTAAACAATTTTCCTATTTACTTCTATTATCAAATGTGCATCATTATATTGTTATCCTTTGCTGAATGAGCAGCATTGCACTACTGGCAGCTAGCTGAACATTTCTAGTTAGCCAATAACAATAGACAAATGTGTGCACACACCAATCATCAGCTAGCTCCCAGTAGTGTAGTATATGTGTGTATTATTTTTTAACAATGAATACCAGGAGAACAAAACATTTGACGATAAGTGAGTTTAAGTGTCTTAAAATAACATGCTCTATCTGAATCATGTAAGTTTAATTTTGACTTTCCTATTTCTTTAAACCACTTCAAAATCTATATGTAAGGTTTTACTCTATTCTTAGTTTACATTTTCTCTTTTTTTATGTTGTGTCAAGTGTTTTGCTTTCTGCCTTAGATAAAACAATTGTTTATCTTATTTTGCACGTCTGATATATTTATTTCTAGTTCAAACTATTTTCTTCCCTTTCAGGGTCAACCCAGTTCCCATACAATCCTCTGACAATGGGAATGCTGAACAGCACTCCTCCATCCTCCATGTCTTGTGCCCAACCGACAATGACACAGAGTTCAGCACACCAACAGAGTCGGATATGGGAACGAGAGCCTGCACCACTTCTCTCCGCACAGTATGAAACACTGTCGGACAGTGATGACTGAAACAGATTAGAGGCCAATATACACTGTTGAGTTCCCAAAGGGATCTAAAGGAATCTTCAAAATGTTAAAACTTGATGCCTGGAGAGTTCCACAAGCTGCATAGCAAACTTCTTCAAGCAAGAGGCTTGTTAAAAATACATATGACTATTGGTCTGCATTGACCAGGCCCATCTGCTTGCAGAATGTAATTAATAAAGAACTGAGGCTCTACACAAAATGTAAAGAACTTTTAAACAGATAAATGGACAGTTACTAATTTACAGCTATTTGTAAAGAAAACCATGTCTTTAAATCATTATGTAAATATGTGCAGTGTATTTTTTTTTTTTTTTGGCTGTAGCATCTGGTGTATGTATGTTTGTCAATGCCTCAGATCTGGAGGAACATTTTTGTATATATATATATAATTTTTTTTAACTATCTTTTTCTCAAGCGTTCAAATTATACTAAACTTGCTTCCTAGATGGCATAGTGCCTCACCTATTTAAAAAAATAATAATAATCTGCACCTTAAAATGACAGGCCTAGCTTTACATTTGTGGCCACTATCCCTAATTTCTTACAGAGATTAAAAATAAATCCTTCATTTTTATCTTCTAAAAAGGTGAGAAAAAGTCAGTTGAATTTAATATTACTGTTCTGCTTTTTTGTTCTTAACCTTTGAAATAATGCGTTGCACATTTGAATGCAAATGTCACACTATAAATCCCTCTTTTTTTCAGAGATGTTTGCCTCATTGTAAAAATATATATATATATTTTTTTTCTTTTATCATACGAACGGAGCTTTGCTGCACTAGCAATGACCATTGCAAAATTGTCTGTGAATTTTAGGGTGTTTTTATCTTCTGCAGGAAAATATTTCCATTGGAAAATAAATATATGTATAGGCAGGATTGTGTCACCAATCTTAAAACTGTCAGATTGGTACTGTAGATGCTTTTTCTCACAGCTTAATTCTATACATAATTGTAATAAAACTGGTTTCCTGCAGGACAGTATTTCAGCTGTTTTTCTTTTCCTGTTTAGTCTCAAAATATAGACAGACATACACACACATGCATATATATATATATATAAATATACGTGTGTGTGTATGTATATACAGGTAGCCCTCAGTTTACGCCGGAGTTAGGTTCCAGAAGGAATGGTTGTAAATCGAAACCGTTGTAAATTGAAACCAAGTTTATAATGTAGTCAATGGGAAGTGAGGGAGTTGGGTTCCAGGCCCCTCTCAAAATTGTCATAAGTAACACCTAATATTTTATTTTTAAAGCTTTGAAATAAAGACTTTAAATATAAAAACATCATTATAAACCTAATTAAAAAATCACACAACACAGAATATATAATTAAACTAAGTTAAATGAACAAAAAACATTTGCTAAAACAGCATTATAAACCTAATAAAATAATCACACAACACAGGCTTTACTTGCATTTTTCTGCAAACAGTTCCTTCTATGCATTCCAATATGGACTGATTTATACACCCTGTTCCAAATTATTATGCAAATTCTATTTCAGTGTCACAAAGATTAAATTTTTTTTTTTTCAGTTTAACTCATGGATGGCATTGTGTCTCAGGGCTCTCTTGATCACTGAAAACAATCTGACACCTGTGATAATTAGATTGCCAGGTGAGCCCAATTAAAGGATAAACTACTAAAGGAGGGTGTTCCACATTATTAAGCAGAGCACCATTTTCAAGCAATATGGGGAAGAAAAAGGATCTCTCTGCTGCCGAAAAGAGTGAAATAGTTCAATGCCTTGGACGAGGTATGAAAACATTAGATATTTCACGAAAACCTAAACGTGATCATCGCACTATTAAGAGATTTGTGGCTGATTCAGAGCACAGACGGATTCGTGCAGATAAAGGCACATTGAGGAAGATTTCTGCCAGATCCAGGCATCAGATCAAGAGAGCAGCTGCTAAAATACCATTGCATAGCAGCAAACAGATATTTGAAGCTGCTGGTGCCTCTGGAGTCCTATGGACATCAAGGTGTAGAATCCTCCAGAGTGTTGCAACTGTGCATAAACCTTCCATTCGGCCACCACTAACCAATGCTCACAAGCAGAAACGGCTGCATTGGGCAGTAAAATACATGAAGACTAATTTTTAAACAGTCCTGTTCACTGATGAGTGCCGTGCAACCCTGGTTGGTCCAGATAGATGGAGTAGTGGATGGTTGGTGTACGAACACCCTGTTCCAACAAGGCTGCAACGTCAGCAAGGCGGAGTCATGTTTTGGGCCAGAATCATGGGAAAAGAGCTGGTCGGGCCCCTTTAGGGTCCCCGAAGGTGTAAAGATGACCTCTGCAAAGTATGTGGAGTTCCTGACTGACCACTTCCTTCCCTGGTACAGAAGGAAGAACTATACTTTCCGTAATAAAATCATCTTCATGCTTGACAATGCACCATCTCATGCTGCAAAGAATACCTCTGCATCAATGGCTGCTATGGGGATAAAAGGAGAGAAAGTCATGGTGTGGCCTCCATCCTCCCCTGACCTCAATCCTATTGAGAACCTTTGGAGCATCCTCAAGCAAAAGATCTATGAGGGTGGGAGGCAGTTTACATCCAAACAGCAGCTCTGGGAGGCTATTATGACATCTTGCAAACACATTCAAGCAGAAACTGTCCAAAAACTCACAAGTTCAATGGATGCAAGACTTGTGAAGCTGCCATCAAATAAGGGGTCCTATGTTAAAAAATGTAACGTGACTTGTTAAAATGTTTAAAAAGTTAAAATGTTTAAAAAGTTAAAATGTTGTTCAAAGTTTGATTGAAATAGCTTTTGATTTCAGTAAATATGCTGCAAACACAACAAATGACATTTTTCAGTTCTTTACAACCTATAAAGTGTTTTGAAACTTACTGTGCGTAATAATTTGGAACAGTGCATTGTAAGTTTTTTATTTTGAAAAAAAATACTGATATCATTAGGTTTGTTCAATAAAATTTTAATTGTACTCTTAATAGTTGATAACATGAGAATTATGCTGACTGTTGTTTACATCAATTATTTAGGTAAATGAGAAAGATATCATTGGCATAATAATTTGGAACAGGGTGTAGACAGGAAGATCTTGTTCCTTTAATAACTGCTGGATAGCTCATGTCTATCTACACTGAATAAATTCCAGCCTGCTTGTGTGCTAAGCTTGCACAGCTTCACCTACTGGCTATTTTAATCAATGCACTGCTTTCTCAATGCTTTTCAATAGCAGTCAAATGACTGCTAAAAAAGGTTGTTATTTTGAAACGGCGCAAATTGACCCGGCTTAAACCGAGGGCCACCTGTATATTTATATATACAGGTAGCCCTCAGTTTACGCCGGGGTTATGTTCTAGAAGGAATGGTTGTAAATTGAAACCCAGTTTATTATGTAAGTCAGTGGGAAGTGAGGGAGTTAGATTCCTGGCCCCTCTCAAAATTGTCATAAGTAACACCTAATACATTATATTAAGAGATTGCATGATTTAGGGGGTCTCCCCGAAACGTCGCATCTTATTTTTAAGGTCTTCAATAAAAGTATAATTTTATCCACAGTGCTGGCACCATCATTTGATTTCGTTACATTTTGGGGGTTTTGCAGTCTATCCCCTTTGCCGGAGCACTAACAGAGTGGTGCTGTCTCTATCATTGGACTTTGCAAATTGAACCATCGTAAACTGAGGGCCACGTGTGTGTGTGTATATATATATATATATGTGTGTGTGTGTGTATATATATATATATATATATAGCAGGTTGTATGAAGCACTCACTGGACTTAGTTCGTCTCACAGCAAATCAAACTTTTATTGTTGTAACGTTTCGGGATAAAACAAAATCCCTTCTGCAATCAAATTGTGTAAAACACAAACTTATATAGGCCGATTGAACCCACCCCAGTTGATTGAACCAATCCCCACAGGTCGTGTGCAAAATCACACAGTAATGTGGGCAAAACACTATCACTATAGCAACAAAGCTAGATAATATTGTTACTATCAGAAAGCATTGGTCTGATTTTGGCAGTGATTTCAGCACGAGCGCTCAGGCTTTCTAACAAAGTATGCTTTATATAGCGCTTTTTAAAATATATGTTCCACTTGAGGTGCATATTTAATACACTTTATTAACATGGGTTTTACTTTCTATTATTTTTGCTGGATTGCTCACACAAATGAGTATCTACCTTTGTTGCTATAGTGATAGTGTTTTGCACACAACCTGTGCGGATTGATTCAATCAATTGGGGTTGTTTTCATTATGCCTATATAAGTTTGTGTTTTATACTATTTGATTGTCAGAAGGGATTTTTTTTATCCCGAAACGTTACAACAATAAAAGTTTGATTTGCTGTGAGACGACCGAAGTCTAGTGAGTGCTTCATACAACCTGCTGTTATTAACTCTTATAGCACCCTGGCAGTTGGAGATTATCAGTGAGAGTGCATCCACACTACAATATTATTTTTAGATAGATATATATATATATTATGGTATTCTAATCTACAGATCCACCCACGAAGCGACAGCTACCTGGGTGCAGTTATGTCCTCTTATATATCAGCAATAAAGTGCACTCTAGGGTTTTGGATATCAAAAAGCCCAAATTTAATTAACGTTTCAGGGAGATTTACATCCCCTTCATCAGAACTGATGAAGGGGATGTAAATCTCCCTGAAAGGTTAATTAAATTTTGGCTTTTTGAAATCCAAAATGTGTGTGTGTATGCGAGAGTCCACAAGCTTGTTACTGATGGGATACACATTCCTACCAGGAGGAGGCAAAGTTTCCCAAACCTCAAATGCCTATAAATACACCTCCCACCTCTCGTACCTCAGTTTTAAAAACTTTGCCTCCTTAGGAGGTGGTGAAGCATGATGTGCTTGCTTCTTTAGTGAAAGTCGCTTCTAAGCATATTGAAGCCCAGTTCCTCTCTAAGTACAGTGTTTGTCTGAGGGATGTGAACGGAGTGACACCATGTTTTCACCTATAGGAAATCTATTCTTAAGGCTCTCTGTAAGTTCGGTCGCAGGGATTTATCTGCTGCTTCCCTTTACAGATTGACATTATACTCCTCTACCATTACCTCTGATGATATGTTTCAGTACTGGTTTGGCTGTCTGCTATATATGGATGGCTGTCTTATGGTAAGTATAATCCGTTTTTCTCTTTAAGACACTCTATCGACAGCTATCGAAGGCACTTTATTTTTTTAAAGTTATAAATGTGTAAATATATGTTTCCATCTAAAGGGGAGGAGAGTCCACTTCTTCATTCATCACTTGTGGGAAATAAGAACCTGGCCTCCAGGAGGAGGCAAAGACACCCCAGCCAAAGGCTTAAATACCTCCCCCACTTCCCTCATCCCCCAGTTATTTTTTGCCTTTCGACACAGGAGGTTGGCAGAGAAGTGTTGGAAGAGTCGGAGTACTCTCTTATGGAGGGTAGTACTCTTCGCAATGGGACTGGAGTTTTAAGTAATCCTATCAGTCTCTAAGTGAGAACATGGGTGAAAGTTAGAGTCCGGAGATGCAGGGGGGAGTTCTTCTGCGAAACCATCCCAACTCATATTAACAACTCCTTAAGCAATCAACGTTGACTAGTTTCGCTGCCTGCTTTTATTCTCTCAAGTCTGTCAGGAACGATGATACTAACCTGTCACCCTTGAAGGGCCGTGTTCTTGTTCCACTGTGTTGATTCTGGTAAGATTGTTTCAATATATATATGTGTGTGATAACGCAAGAAGACAGGGTCACAGTGTGACTCCTTTTATCTGTATAGAATCTAGGGTAATACCCTCGGAAGGGGGTTATGGAACAGGGGGAATTTTAATATACATAATGCTTGTGTTTTTGCTGCACTTGTGTGAGATGAGGCTCTGTCAGTGTGGAACAGTTAGAGAGAGATTGAGGCAGGCTTTTTGGCACGTCTCTCGCTCAGTGCAGGGGTGGTCCTGCATGGCACTCCATGTGACCGGGTGTGGCCTCAGTAACTTCCTTTTTCTCGACCTGTGTTTGGAGGAGATGAAAGCTGTTTCTGGTAGTCCGGGTCATAGGAGGTGGTGAGTGCCCCGGCCATTGGGATATAAAGGTGCCATTTAATATATAATCATGTCCGTAATAAAGGCGCAAGCTATGGAGGACTCTGATATGTTGGAGGATACTCCTTTCTTATCTAAACCTATTAACTGTGTATACTGTGAGGTGGTTCCGGTGGAACTGCCATTACAGCTCTGTTCCACATGTTATGACAATATTACTACTTCTTAAAAGAATAAAGTATTTAGTACAACTGAGCCGTTCACCTCTGAGGGTTTTTCATCCCGTGAGGTGCGTTCCCTACAAGCATCTCCGATTACACAAGCAGTACCCCAGGGCACTACTAACCCTCCTGCGGGAGGGGCCCTTTGGCCTCCAGACTTCGCAGATCAGTTGCAGACGACAGTTTCTTTGGCCATAATTGTGATGCCTCGTCCTACTAAGCGCAAGTGGAAGGTACGGCACTGCTATCCATCTCAGAGGTCTTCGACTCCGCTGGGTATCTCAAACAGATTATCCGCGAGGACAATTCCGACTTATCGGAGGATGTCGCTTCTGAGTCAGAATCGGCTACTTCTAGGCCTCCGTCTGCGGAGGAACCAGATTTAAAATTTAAGATGGAGCATTTTGCGTTTCCTGCTGAAGGAAGTGCTTGCTACGCTGGAAGTTCTGGAACCGAAACTACCGGAGGAACCTTCGATCCCTAAACTGAATAAGGTTTACAAGGACAGGGGGTAGTGCTTCAGGCCTTCCTGGTTCCTAGCAAAATGGCGAACATTATTAAAAATGAATGGGAGAAACTGGGTTCGTCCTTTTCTCCCTCGTCTTCTTAGAAGCTTTTCCCCATTCCGGACGCACAGCTTGAACTGTGGGGAACCGCCCCTAAGGGGGATGGTGCTATCTACGCTCGCTAAGAGAATTACCATTCCGCTTGAGGATAGCTCCTCTTTTAAGGAACCCATGGATAAAAAGATGGAGTCCATTTCGGAAGATGTTCCAACTGATGGGGTTCGTTTTCCAACTGGCGGCGGCAGTCGCGGCTACCTATTGGTGTGACGCACTATTAGCAATGGTTGACAAGGAGACCCCCCTCAAGGAGATTTTGGATTGAATCAAAACCTTAAGGTTAGCGCATTCGTTCATTTGTGATGCTAACATGCAGATTATTAGCCTGAATGCTAAGACGTCAGGGTTTTCTGTCTTAGCTCGCAGTGCTCTGTGGCTAAAATCGTGGTCTGCTGACATGACGTCTAAGTCTTGCATGCTTTCCCTACCATTCAAGGGGAAGGTTTTGTTTGGCCAGGGCCTGGATTCTATCATATCTACAGTCACGGGTGGCAAGGACGCCTTCTTACCTCAGGATAAGAAAGCCAAACCTAAGGGAACTACTTTTTGTCCCTTTCGTGCAGACAAGTCTCAGCGCCAGCAGCCTTCCGCAAAATCTGAGCAATCCAAGGGATCTTGGAAGCCAGCAAACTCTTGGAAGTCCAAGCAGAACAAGAAGCCCATGAAGGGGCGGCCCCCGACCCGTCCTTGGATCAGGTAGGGTGTAGACTATCTCTTTTTGCGAGGGCCTGGAGGGGAGACGTTACAGACCCTTGGGTCCTGGAGGTTGTCGTCCAGGGGTACAGGATAGGTTTCAAATCGTATCCGCCCCCAGAGGCAAGTTCCTCCTGTCAAACATCTCTTCAGAACCAGAAGAGAGAGACGCCTTCCTGAGGTGTGTGAGGGATCTTTCATCTCTTGGGGTAATCATCCCAGTTCCTCCTGCAGAAAGAGGTCTGGGGTATTATTCAAACCTTTTTGTGGTCCCAAGGAAGGAAGGAGGGCACGTTTCGTCCAATTCTTAACCTAAAGGCCCTAAACAAGTTGTCAGTCCCATCGTTCAAGATGGAGACGATTAGGTCAATTTTGCCCCTGGTTCAAGAGGAGCAATTCATGATGACTATAGACCTGAAGGATGCTTACCCTCATGTTCCAGTTCTACGGTTCGCATTCCTGGACCAGCACTTCGTTTGTGGCCCTTCTGCTTGGTCTGGCGACGGCCCCAGTAGTCTTTACAAAGGTTCTGGGAGATCTTCTTGTAGTAGCGAGAGCCAGAGGGATTGCAGTTGCTCCGTATCTGGACGATATCCTGGTCCAGGCTCCATCCTACAGTCTGTCAGAGGATCATTCGAGAGCTCTCCTCCTACTTCGATCCCGTGGTGTAAGATAAACGAAGGAAAGCATTCATTGGTCCCCAGCAACAGGGTTGAGTTCATCCAGGGGAATTGTCCCTCCACCCGAGATGTTTACGGAGATCTGCAGAAGATGGGGACACCGGAAATGGATCTCATGGCATCCAGACTCAATTGCAAGCTACCCAGATATGGGTCGCGATCCAGGGATCCCCAGGCAGAAATGATAGACGCCTTGGCAGTACCCTGGGATTGCAACCTAATCTTCATATTTCCACCATTGCCTCTTCTACCTCGAGTAGTGGCCCCCATCAAGCAGGAGCAAGCCTCTGCTATTCTGATTGCTCCGTCATGGCCGCGGAGGACGTGGTTTGCGGATCTAGTGGCAATGTCGTCATATCCGCCATGGAAGTTACCTTGTAGCAAAGGATCTGCTAGTTCAAGGCCCTTTTCTACATCAAAATCTCGATTCTCTGAGGCTGACTGCATGGAGATTGAATGCCTAGTCTTAGCCAAAAGAAGTTTTTTCGGAAAGAGTGATCAACACTCTCATCCAGGCCAGGAAGCCAGTCACTAGACGCATCTACCACAAGATGTTGAGGACCTACTTGTCCTGGTGTGAGGAACAAGGAATACCCATGGCACAAGGTAAAGGTATCTAAGATTTTGGCCTTTCTCCAGGATGGTCTGGATAAGGATCTTGCCGCCAGTTCCCTAATTGGACAGATCTCAGCTTTATCGGTACTGTTGCATAGGAAGCTTGCGGAGCTTCCTGACATTCAGTCCTTTGTTCAGGCTCTACTAAGGATTAGACCGGTCTTCAGGAATCCGGCTCCTCCTGGATCTTAAACTTGGTGCTTATGGTTTTGTAGAGGGCTCCGTTTGAGCCTATGCATGCCCTGGACTTTAAGATTCTATCATGGAAGTTTCCTGTTGTTATTGGCTATTGCATTGGCACGCAGAGTCTCTGAGTTGGCGGCCTTACAATTTGAGCCTCCTTACTTGGTTTTTCATGCTGACAAAGCCGTTCTGCGAGCCGATTTGGGATTTCTTCCCAAGATAGTTTTGAGTCGTAACATTAACCAGGAAATAGTGGTCCTAACCCTTCCTCTTCAAAGGAGAGGTTACTTCATAATCTGGATGTGGTTCAGGCCTTGAAGTTTTATCTTCAAGCCACAAAGGAGTTCAGACAGACGTCGTCTTTATTCGTTGTGTATTCTGGAAGGCGCAGAGGGCCTCTGCAACTTCTCTATCTTTTTAGTTGAGGAGTATGATCCGTCTGGCTTACGAGACAGCGCCTTCCAGAATAAGACTCCTCAGAGGATTACGGCTCACTCAACTAGAGCTGTGACTTCTTCTTGGGCCTTTAAGAATGAGGCTTCTATGGAGCAGATATGTAAGGCGGCAACCTGGTCATCCTTACATACTTTTGCAAAATTTTACAAATTTGACTTTTTTACTTCGATGGAAGCATCTTTTGGGAGAAAGGTTCTGCAGGCTGTGGTGCCCTCAGTATAGGGTCCACCTCCTTTACCCTCCCATTTTCATTCAGTGTCCTCTAGAGCTTGGGTATTTGTTCCCAACAGTGATGAATGAAGCAGTGGACTTAAATTATGCTTACCTGATAATTTCATTTCGATCGTGGGCAGGAGAGTCCACTGCACCAGCCCGTTCTCTGGTGGGCGGACCTAAAATTATTTTTGTTCTTCTGGCACCATTTATACCCTGATATTTCTCCTACTGTTTCTTGTTCCCTTGGCAGAATGACTGGGGGATGAGGGAAGTTGGGGAGGTATTTAAGCCTTTGGCTGGGGGGGTGTCTTTGCCTATTCCTGGTGGCCAGGTTCTTATTTCCCACAAGTGATGAATGAAGCAGTGGACTCTCCTCCCCACAATGAAAATTATATTATCAGGTAAGCATCATTTGTTATTTAGGCCTTAGGCGCTCCTATCTTATAATTTTTTCTAATTTATGTTTTTTGCCATGAGACAGGTTGTTTATTTCTCCTTAAGTGTCATAAATGCAGCATGAGTTTGTGAAACATTGCTATTTAGTGTTTGGGGGCTAAACAATGTTTTTGTTTTTAGATTACCTTAGGCCTTCATTATCTCTGTATACTCAGAGGTTCTATTTTTTTCAAATTTCACACGTCACAGGTGATTTTCTTCTGTGATATGCGCTTCTCAGCATTTTGAAGCCCGATTTTATGGTTTTCCTAACGGGAAATCTTGTCAAAGGTTCACTGTTATTGGTCGTAGAGATTCATCTCCTACCTCCCTTTTCAGATCGACGATATACTCTCATATTCCATTACCTCTACTGTTTCAGTACTGGTTTGGCTTTCTGCTATATGTAGATGGGTGTGTTTCGGTAAGTATGTTTTTATCACTTAAGACACTCTCAGCTATGGTTTGGCACTTTATGTATTAATATAAAGTTTTAAATAAATGTATTGTACTTATATTTGCCATGAGTCGGGTTTATGTATATTTCCTTTTGCAGACTATCAGTTTCAAAATTGGGAAAATATATTTAGGAAGTTATTTTTTCTTACCTGGGGTAAATTGACTGCTTTTTCATTAATTTCCATTAATTTTTGCGGGGCAAAATTAGGCTTGCAAGGTCGCAAAATGCTGATATTTATTGCGTCATTCTTGGCACGAGAATTTTTTTGCCGCAAAGGTACGTTCGGTGATGCAAATTCGTCATTTCCGGCGTCTTAGTTGACCCCAGGTTTCCTTGCACAAGGTTGCTTCTGCCATGATGACGCGAGTTGCGTCATTTCCGGATGTCGTTAGCGCCAAAAAATTTAATTTTGCATTGTGCATCATACTTGGCGCCAAATAAATTATTTATTTAAACCCCACTTCTTCAAAGCTTCTTGCCTTTTTCTTTGCTCTGAGGGTTATGCTGTTTGCATTTTTTCCCCATTCCTGAAACTGCCATATAAGGAAATTGATAATTTTGCTTTATATGTTGTTTTTTCTCTTACATTTGCAAGATGTCTCAATCTGATCCTGTCTCAGAAACCACTGTTGGATTCCTGCTGCCTGATAACAGTTCTACCAAAGATAAGTGTATCTGTTGTAAGTTAGCGTAGATTATATCTCCAGCTGTGGTATGTAATAGTTGTCATGATAAGCTTTTACATGCAGAGAATGTATCCATCCGTACTAGTACAATGCCTGTTGTTCCTTCAACATCTAATGTACATGATATCCCTGTGAATATAAAATATTTTATTGCTGATGTGATTCAGAAGGCTTTGTCTGCTATTCCGCCTTCTAATAAATGTAAAAAGGTCTTTTAAAACTTCTCATAGAGTTGATGAAATTTCAAATGACCGACAACATACTGAATTATCCTCCTTTCCTGAGGATCTATCTGACTCAGAAGATCCTACCTCAGATATTGACACTGACAAATCTTATCTCTTTAAGATGGAGTATATTCGTTTTGATTACATTGGATTGAGGAAACTAGTCCTCTTGATACTAAAACTAGTAAACGTTTAAATTATGTTTATAAACCTCCTGTGGTTACTCCAGAGGTTTTTCCAGTTCCTGATGCTATTTCTGATATGATTTCAAGGGAATGGAATCGACCTGGTTCTTCTTTTATTCCTTCTAGGTTCAAAAAGTTGTATCCTTTGCCAGCAGTTAGATTGGAGTTTTAGGAAAAAATCCCCAAAGTTGATGGGGCTATGGAATATAGTACTTCCTTTTAGGACCCTTTAGATAGGAAACTTTAATCTTATCTAAGGAAAGCTTTTTTATATTCTGGCTATCTTCTCAGGCCTGCCATTTCTATGGCTGATGTTGCAGCTGCTTCAACTTTTTGGTTGGTAAGCTTAGCGCAACAGGAAACAGACCCTGATTTGTCTAGCATTGTTCGCTTGCTTCAACATGCTAATCATTTTATCTGTGATGCCATTTTTTATATCATCAAAATTGATGTTAGATCTATGTCTTTAGCTAGTTTAGCTAGAAGAGCTTTGTGGCTCAAATATTGGAATTCGGACATGGTATATAAGTCTAGATTACTATCTCTTTAACAATTTTTTTGTTCTCAGTTGGATTCAATTATTTCAACTGTCACTGGGGGGGAGGGAGTTTTTTTACCTCAGGATATGAGATCTAAGGGTAAATCTAAAGCTTCTATCGTTTTAGTTCTTTTCGACAGAATAACGAACAGAAAGCCAATTCTTCCCCCAAAGAATCTGGTTCCAATTGGAAACCTTCAAGTTAGAATAAATCCAAGCCGTTTAAGAAACCAAAGCTGGCCCCCAAATCTGCATGAAGGTGCGGCCCTCATTCCAGCTCAGCTGGTGGGGGGGCAGATTAAAATTTATTTCATGTAATTGGCAAGAGTCCATAAGCTAGTGACATATGGGATATACAATCCTACCAGGAGGGGCAAAGTTTCCCAAACCTCAAAATGCCTATAAATACACCCCTCACCACACCCACAATTCAGTTTTACAAACTTTGCCTCCTATGGAGGTGGTGAAGTAAGTTTTTACTAAGATTTCTACGTTGATATGCGCTTCTCAGCATTGTTGAAGCCCGATTCCTCTCAGAGTACAGCGAATTTCAGAGGGACGTGAAGGGAGTATCACTTATTGAATACAATGATTTCCCTAATGGGGGTCTATTTCATGGGTTCTCTGTTATCGGTCGTAGAGATTCATCTCCTACCTCCCTTTTCAGATCGACGATATACTCTCAATTTACCATTACCTCTACTGATAACTGTTTCTGTACTGGTTTGGCTATCTGCTATATGTGGATGGGTGTCTTTTGGTAAGTATGTTTTTTATTACTTAAGACACCTCAGCTATGGTTTGGCACTTTATGCATTTATATAAAGTTCTAAATATATGTATTGTACTTATATTTGCCATGAGTCAGGTTCATGTATTTCCTTCTGCAGACTGTCAGTTTCATATTTGAGTAATATAAACATCTTTTATAGAATTTTATTTCTTACCTGGGGTTTAGTCTTTTTTCAATTGACTACTTCTTGCAAATTGCGGGTGGCATTAGGCCCGCGGGTGCGTCAAATGCTAAACTTTATTGCGTCATTCTTGATGCGAAAATATTTTTGCCGTGGAAAAATACATCTATGACGCAACTTCGTCATTTCCGGCGTCATACTTGATGCCGAGACCTTTCACACGGTTGCGTCATTAGTGACGCGAGTGTGTCATTTCTGGTTATTTTTCATTATTTCAATACCCCATTGATGTTTGCCTCTTGATTTTTTCTCTATCAGAAGTCTATGCTATTTGCTTTTTTTCCCATTCCTGAAACTGTCATATAAGGAAATAGATAATTTTGCTTTTTATGTTGTTTTTTCTCTTACATTTTGCAAGATGTCTTTATCTGATCCTGCCTCAGAAGTTTCTGCTGGAACATTGCTGCCTGACATCGGTCCTACCAAAGCTAAGTGCATTTGTTGTAAAATTGTTGAAATTTTTTTGCCGAATGCGATTTGTAATAGTTGTCATGATAAAACTTTTACATGCAGTTAGTGTATCCATCAGTAATAGCACATTGCCAGTTGTAGTTCCTTCAACTTCTAATGTGCATGATATACCTGTAAATTTTAAAGAATTTGTTTCTGATTCTATTTTGAAGGTTTTGTCTGCATTTCCACCTTCTAATAAATGTAAAGGTCTTTTAAAACTTCTCATTTAGTTGATGAAATTTCAAATGACCAACAACATAATTTATCCTCTTCTGATGAGGATCTATCTGATACAGAAGATCCTTCCTCAGACATTGACACTGACAAATCTACTTATTTATTTAAAATAGAGTATATGCATTCTTTATTAAAAGAAGTGTTAATTATTTTGGATATTGAGGTAACCAGTCCTATTGACGTTCAGTCTAATAAACGATTAAATGCTATTTTTAAACCACCTGTGGTTTCTCCAGGGGTTTTTCCCATTCCTGAGGCTATTTCTGATATGATTTCTAGGGAATGGAATAAGCCAGGTACTTCTTTTATTCCTTCTTCAAGGTTTAAAAAATTGTATCCTTTACTAGCAAAATCTATAGAGTTTTGGGAAAAAATCCCCAAAGTTGATGGGGCTATTTCTACTCTTGCTAAACTTACCTCTATTCCTATGGAAGATAGTACTTCCTTTTAAGGATCCTTTAGATAGGAAGCTTGAATCTTATCTAAGGAAGGCCTATTTATATTCAGGTCATCTTCTCAGACCTGCAATTTCTTTGGCTGATGTTGCGGCTGCATCAACTTTCTGGTTGGAGAATTTAGCGCAACAGGAATTGGATTCTGACTTATCTAGCATTATTCGCCTATTGCAATATGCTAATCATTTTATTGTGATGCAATTTTTGATATTATCAAAATTGATGTTAGATCCATGTCTTTAGCTATTTTAGCTAGAAGAGCTTTGTGGCTTAAATCTTGGAATGCTGATATGACATCTAAATCTAGATTACTATCTCTTTCTTTCCAAGGTAATAATTTATTTGGTTCTCAGTTGGATTCTATTATTTCAACTGTCACTGGGGGAAGGGAGTTTTTCTGCCTCAGGATTAAAAACCTAAGGGTAAATCTAAGGCTTCTAACCTTTTTCGTTCCTTTCGTCAGAATAAGGAACAAAAACTCAATCTTCCCCCCAAGGAGTCTGCTTCCAATTGGAAGCCTTCCTCAAGTTGGAATAAATCCAAGCCATTTAGGAAACCAAAGTCAGCCCCTGAGTCCGCATGAAGGCACGGCCCTCATTCCAGCTCAGCTGGTAGGGGGCAGATTAAGGTTTTTCAAAGATATTTGGATAAAATCTGTCCAAAATCAATGGATTCAGAGCATTGTCTCTCAAGGGTATTGATTAGGATTCAGAGTAAGACCTCCTGTCAGAAGATTTTTTCTCTCACGTATCCCAGTAAATCCAGTAAAAGCTTAGGCTTTCCTGAAGGGTGTTTCAGACCTGGAGTCTTCAGGGGTAATCATGCCAGTTCCTCTTCAGGAACAAGGTTTGGGGTTTTATTCAAATCTATTCATTGTACCAAAGAAGGAAAATTTATTCAGACCAGTTCTGGATCTGAAAAATTTTGAATCGTTATGTAAGAGTACCAACTTTCAAGATGGTGACTATAAGGACTATTCTGCCTTTTGTTCAGCAAGAACATTATATGTCCACAATAGACTTGCAGGATGCATACCTTCATATTCCGATTCATCCAGAACATTATCAGTTTCTGAGATTCTCTTTTCTAAACAAGTATTACCAATTTGTTGCTCTTCCATTTGGCCTAGCAACAGCTCCAAGAATCTTTTCAAAGGTTATGGGTGCCCTACTCTCTGTAATCAGAGAACAGAGTATTGCGGTGTTTCCTTATTTGGATGATATCTTGGTACTAGCTCAGTCTTTGCGTACTGCAGAATCTCACACGAATCAACTAGTGTTGTTTCTTTGGAAACATGGTTTGAGGATCAATTTACCAAAAGTTTCTTGATTCCTCAGACAAGGGTGACCTTTTTAGGCTTCCAGATAGATTCAGTGTCCATGACTCTGTCTCTAACAGACAAGAGACATTTAAAATTGGTTGCAGCATGCCGGCACCTTCAGTCTCAGTCATTCCCTTCAATGGCTATGTGCATGGAAGTTTTAGGTCTCATGACTGCAGCATCAGACGCGATCCCCTTTGCTCGTTTTCACATGAGACCTCTACAGCTTTGTATGCTGAATCAATGTACGACACTCTCTGACATGGTGGATAGGGCACCATCGTTTAGTTCAAGGGGCTTCTTTTGTTCAGCCAACCTGGACTGTGATCACAACAGATGCGAGTCTTTCAGGTTGGGGAGCTGTTTGGGGATCTCTGACAGCACAAGGGGTTTGGAAATCTCAAGAGGCGAGATTACCAATACATATTTTAGAACTCCTTGCAATTCTCAGAGCTCTTCAGTTTTGGCCTCTGCTAAAGAGAGAACCGTTCATTTGTTTTCAGACAGACAATATCACAACAGTGGCATATGTCAATCATCAGGGTGGGACTCACAGTCCCCAAGCTATGAAAAAAAAGTATCTCGGATACTTGTTTGGGCGGAATCCAGCTCTTGTCTAATCTCTGTGGTGCTTATCCCAGGTGTAGACAATTGGGAGGCGGATTATCTCAGCCGCCAGACTTTACATCCAGAGGAGTGGTCTCTCCATCCAGATGTGTTTTCTTAGATTGTTCAGTTGTGGGGTCTTCCAGACATAGATCTCATGGCCTCTCATTTAAACAAGAAACTTCCCAGATACCTGTCCAGGTCCAGGGATGTTCAGGCGGAAGCAGGGGATGCGCTGACACTTCCTTGGTGTTATCATCCTGCTTACATTTTCCCGCCTCTAGTTCTCCTTCCAAGAGTGATCTCCAGAATCATCATGGAACAATCATTTGTGTTGCTGGTGGCTCCAGCATGGCCACACAGGTTTTGGTATGCGGATCTGGTTCGGATGTCCAGTTTCCCGCTTTGGCCACTTCCGTTCGGCCAGACCTACTATCTCAAGGTCCGTTTTTCCATCAGGATCTCAAATCATTAAATTTGAAGGTATGGAAATTGAACGCTTAGTTCTAAGTCATAGAGGTTTTCTCTGACTCAGTGATTAATACTATGTTACAAGCTCATAAATCTGTTTCTAGAAAGATTTATTATAGAGTTTGGAAGACTTACATTTCATGGTGTTCTTCTCAAAAATTCTCCTGGCATTCTTTTAGAATTCCTAGAATTTTATAGTTTCTTCAGGACGGTTTGGATAAGGGTTTTTCTGCAAGTTCGTTGAAAGGACAAATCTCTGTTCTTTCTGTTTTATTTCACAGAAAGATTGCTTTACTTCCTGATATACACTGTTTTGTACAGGCTTTAGTTCTTATTAAACCTGTTATTTAATCAATTTCTCCTCCTTGGAGTCTTAATTTGGTTCTGACGGCTTTACAGGTTCTTCCATTTGAACCTATGCATTTTTTGGACATTAAACTACTTTCTTGGAAAGTGTTGTTCCTTTTGGTCATCTCTTCTGCTAGAAGAGTTTCTGAGTTATCTGCTCTTTCTTGTGAGTCTCCTCTTCTGATTTTTTCATCAGGCTAAGGCAGTTTTGCGTACTTCTTTTTAATTTTTACCTAAGGTTGTGAATTCTAACAACATTAGTAGAGAAATTGTTGTCCCTTCCTTATGTCCTAATCCTAAGAATTCTTTGGAAAGTTCCTTACATTCTTTGGATATGGTAAGAGCTTTGAAATATTATGTGGAAGCTACTAAAGATTTCAGGAAGACTTCCAGTCTATTTGTTTTATTTTCTGGTCCTAGGAAAGGTCAGAAGGCTTCTGCTATTTCCTTGGCTTCTTGGTTGAAACTTTTGATTCATCAAGTTTATTTTGAGTCGGGTCAGGCCCCGCCTCAGAGAATTACAGCTCATTCTACTAGATCAGTCTCCACTTCGTGGGCTTTTAAGAATGAAGCTTCAGTGGATCAGATTTGCAAAGCGGTAACTTTGTCCTCTTTGCATTCATTTACTAAATTCTACCGTATTGATGTATTTGCTTCTTCGGAAGCCGTTTTTGGTAGAAATGTTCTTCAGGCAGCTGTTTCAGTTTGATTCTTCTGCTTTTTATTTAAGTTTTTTTCTTTCAAATGAAATAAACTTATATTTTTGGGTTGTGGATTAATTTTTTTCAGCAGATTTCCTTTGTTGATGCTTTCTACTCCTTTCTTTATCACCCCACTGCTTGGCTATTCGTTAAACTGAATTGTGGGTGTGGTGAGGGGTGTATTTATAGGCATTTTGAGGTTTGGGAAACTTGGCCCCTCCTGGTAGGATTGTATATCCCATATGTCACTAGCTCATGGACTCTTGCCAATATGAAAGAAATGAATTTATCAGGTAAGTTCTTACATAAATTATGTTTTTTCCAAAAGATTTGGGCAGATTCTGTCCAAAATCATTGGATTCAGAGTATTGTCTCTCAAGGGTATTGAATAGGATTCAGAGTAAGACCTCCTGTGATAAGATTTTTTCTCTCACGCGTCCCAGTAAATCCAGTGAAGACTCAGGCTTTTCTGAAGTGTGTTACAGATCTTGAGCTTTCAGGGGTAATCATACCAGTTCCGTTCCAGGAACAGGGTCTGGGGTTTTATTCAAATCTGTTCATTGTCCCAAAGAAAGAAAATTAATTCAGGCCAGTTCTGGATCTGAAAATTTTGAATTGTTTTTGACTTTTCCGCCTTTTGTTCAGCAAGGTCATTATATGTCCACGATAGACTTACAGGATGCATATCTTCATATTCTGATTCATCCAGACCATTATCGGTTTATGAGATTCTCTTTTCTAGACAAGCATTACCAATTTGTCGCTCTTCCATTTAGCCTAGCGACAGCTCCAAGGATTTTTCAAAGGTTCTCGGTGCCCTACTCTCTGTAATCAGAGAACAGGGTATTGCGGTGTTTCCTTATTTGGGCGATATCTTGGTATTAGCGCAGTCTTTACATTCTACCAAATCTCACACAAATCAACTAGTGTTGTTTCTTCAAAGACATGGTTGGAGGATCAATTTACCAAGAGTTCCTTGATTACTCAGACAAGGGTCACCTTTTTAAGTTTCCAGATAGTTTCAGTGTCCATGACTCTGTCTGTAACAGACAAGAGACAAATAAAATTGGTTTCCGCTTGTCGGAATCTTCAGTCTCAATCATTCCCTTCATTAGCTATGTACATGGAAGTTTTAGGTCTCATGACTGCAGCATCGGACGCGATCACCTTTGCTTGTTTTCATATGAGACCTCTCCAGCTTTGTATGCTGAATCAATGGTGCAGGGATTATACAAAGATATCACAATTAATATCCTTAATTCACAATGTACAACACTCTCTGACGTGGTGGATAGATCACCATCTTTTAGTTCAAGGGGCTTCTTTTGTTCGGCCAACCTGGACTGTGATCACAACAGATGCAAGTCTTTCAGGTTGGGGAGCTGTTTGGGGATCTCTGACAGCACAAGGGGTTTGGAAATCTCAAGTGGCGAGATTACCAATAAATATTTTAGAACTCCGTGCAATTCTCAGAACTCTTCAGTTTTGGCCTCTGTTAAAGAGAGAACCGTTCATTTGTTTTCAGACAGACAATATCACAACAGTGGCATATGTGAATCATTAGGGTGGGACTCACAGTCCCCAAGCTATGAAAGAAGTATCTTGGATACTTGCTTGGGCAGAATCCAGCTCCTGCCTAATCTCTGCGGTGCATATCCCAGGTGTAGACAATTGGGAGGTGGATTATCTCAGCCGCCAGACTTTACATCCAGGGGAGTGGACTCTCCATCCAGATGTATTTTCTCAGATTGTTCAGATGTGGGGTCTTCCCGAGAGAGTGATCTCCAAAATCATCATGGAACAATCATTTGTGTCGCTGGTGGCTCCAGCATGGCCACACAGGTTTTGGTATGCGGATCTGGTTCGGATGTCCAGTTGCCCGCCTTGGCCACTTCCGTTATGGCCAGACCTACTATCTCAAGGTCCGTTTTTCCATCAGGATCTCAAATCATTAAATTTGAAGGTATGGAAATTGAACGCTTAGTACTAAGTCATAGAGGTTTCTCTGACTCAGTGATTAATACTATGTTACAAGCTCGTAAATCTGTCTCTAGAAAGTTTTATTATAGAGTTTGGAAGACTTACATTTCATGGTGTTCTTCTCATAAATTCTCCTGGCATTCTTTTAGAATTCCTAGAATTTTACAGTTTCTTCAGGATGGTTTGGATAAGGGTTTGTCTGCAAGTTCCTTGAAAGGACAAATCTCCGCTCTTTCTGATTTATTTCACAGAAAGATTGCTATACTCCCTGATATACACTGTTTTGTACAGGCTTTAGTTCGTATTAAATCAATTTCTCCTCCTTCTTTACAGCCTCCTCTATTTGAACCTATGCATTCTTTGGACATTAAACTACTTTCTTGGAAAGTGTTGTTCCTTTTGGTCATCTCTTCTGCTAGAAGAGTTTCTGAGCTATCTGCTTTTTCTTGTGAGTCTCCTTTTCTGATTTTTCATCAGGATAAGGCACTTTTGCGGACTTCTTTTCAATTTTTACCTAAGGTTGTGAATTCTAACAACATTAATAGAGAAATTGTTGTCCCTTCCTTATGTCCTAATCCTAAGAATTCTTTGGAAAGATCCTTACATTCTTTGGATGTGGTAAGAGCTTTGAAATATTATGTGGAAGCTATTAAAGATTTCAGGAAGACTTCCAGTCTATTTGTATTATTTTCTGGTCCTAGGAAAGGTCAGAAGGCTTCTGCTATTTCCTTGGCTTCTTGGTTGAAACTTTTGATTCATCAAGCTTATTTGGAGTCGGGTCAGGCCCCGCCTCAGAGAATTACAGCTCATTCTACTATATCAGTCTCCACTTTGTGGGCTTTTAAGAATGAAGCTTCAGTTAATCAGATTTGCAAAGCGGCAACTTGGTCCTCTTTGCATACATTTACTAAATTCTACCGTTTTGATGTATTTGCTTCAGAAGCAGTTTTTGGTAGAAAAGTTCTTCAGGCAGCTGTTGATTCTTCTGCTTTTGATTTAAGTTTTTTTTCTTTCAATTATGAAAATAAACTTTTTTTTTTGGGTTGTGGATTAATTTTTTCAGCGGAAAATGACTGTTTTTATTTTATTCCCTCCCTCTCTAGTGACTCTTGAGTGGAGATCACATCTTGGGTATTGCTATCCCATACGTCACTAGCTCATGGACTCTTGCCAATTACATGAATGAAAACATAATTTATGTAAGAACTTACCTGATAAATTCATTTTTTTCATATTGACAAGAGGCCCACCCTTTTTTATGGTGGTTATGATTTTTTGTATAAAGCACAATTATTTCCAAATTTCTTTTGTTGATGCTTCCTACTCCTTTCTTTATCACCCCACTACTTGACTATTCATTAAACTGAATTGTGGGTGTGGTGAGGGGTGTATTTATAGGCATTTTGAGGTTTGGGAAACTTTGCCCCTCCTGGTAGGATTGTATATCCCATACGTCACTAGCTAATGGACTCTTGCCAATATGAAAGAAATGAATTTATCAGGTAAGTTCTTACATAAATTGTTTTATATATATATATATGATATGTCTGTGCTGATTGTTTCTTTCCCTGGACTGGTTGTTGTTTACAAGAGCTCCAGTTTTGCCTGGTTCACAATAAATATTTATTAAGGCCTCTCTCTCAGACTGTTTGTATGTTTTTTAATATTATCATTTTTTCTATACATTGGTATAACGCTCTTGGATATATATGGAAGAAATGGCAGGGACTGACTCCTTTTTTTCTTTGAATATTACTGATGATGATGATTTAGATCTTCTTGAGCTCAAAGATGTATTTGAACAAGATGTCCCCAATACACAACTAGGAGATTATTTCTATGATATGGAATCCCTTAAAAGAAAAGAACAAAAACTTAAATGGACAAATGGATTTTATCTAAATATATAGCTATGAAGATGATACCTAGGGGATTGCGGATAAACAAATTCCCCACATATGATATACAAGATGCAAGTTTTGTTGAAAAATTGAATCAGGCTTTAATTGACTGCTCTTTGAAATTAATTGCATTGCTTGTAGAGTATAAGGATATGCTTTTAAATGAAGTCAAACAGAAAATTGTTCTTTTACAGGTTGACATGAACAAATATAAAGAGTATGATGTTTATCCTCAGTATGATAAGATACTTAGAAATACAATAGAGGAATCAAGGAAATTGATCATACAGATAAAACATTCCAAATTTATCCGTGACCAAAAATACTACACTAAAGGTACTGTATACATCTGGCGACGTCGCCAGAGGAGTAGGACATGGTCTAACTCTAACTCTACAGTTAGAGGTGGTCAATTTCCTGATTCCAACGAGATGCATAGCCAAGATAATCATAGCATCAATAAGTTATCAGCTACTAAAACCCAGAAAAAGGTTGCCTTCTCTGACTCAGAGCCCGAATTGACTGATGAAGATAGATTTGCTTCAAGCTTTGACTCCGATGCTTTTTCGGGCTCTGAGGGAGAGGAAGTGACCTTGAGCCATGCTTTTGACACCCAAGCTTTAGAAGACGAGGTAGTACCTAAAGGCATTTTGAAGGATTATCGTAATACAGGGACTATTCCAAAAAGAGGTAGACCAAGAGGGAGAGGTAGAAGTCGATCACATCACTATAGGGAAGTTAATCCTAGAGAGATCAACACTACTGAATCTGACACTCAGGTTTTTCACTGGGTCCCGAGGCGACCCAGGGGTGGGGGGAGAGGGGCCACACAGAGAAATTCATTGCCCCTGATGGAACAACAACAACAGAGATACCCGGTGAGGGAGAATCGGAGGGCGCAAAGACATCAGTACCAATAGATAACACAGTTATCAACCTCTCCTCATACACACTATCTGACACTGAAAAAAGAGTTTTGAGTTATGGATTAGGCTTTGTGCCTTCACGTAACTTTGATCTCTTTCAGACCATCTTAGATGTCAACAGATTGGTGAGAGATTTAACTCTTAGAAAACATTTTGCAGATACAGATACTATGACACCTACACGTACAGCAGAGATACTTAATACACCAGACTATGACAAGATGTGTTTTACAGATATATGCCCTCACTAATCTTGAGGATCTATCTATACAAGGAGAAATTTCTAATACCCAGATATGTGGAAAAATACAACATACGCTGAAGTTTGGCTCAAACTTTTATCCTTTACAGACAAGGGGTAAGAGCCTAGAGGTTTTTCATAAGAGTAGTGGAAGATCTTACCCTTCTTTCAAAATCTCAGACTGGTAAGGCTTCGAACTTGTCAATGAGAGAAAGAGAGGCTATTGTCACTCTCCAGAACAACCCGCACATAGTTATCCGCCAGTCGGATAAAGGTGGTAGTTTGGTTGTTCTGGATAAGAGTACATATATTGATGAAGCACTCAGACAGTTGAGCGATTCTGAAGCATATCAACTACTTCCCAGAAATCCCACCGCAAACTATAAAGATCTTCTTGTGGATCTTTTGGATGATGGTTTGGAGATGGGCATCATTGATCAGCAGACATTTGACTGCCTCACAGTAGATAGTCCGGTGATGCCCATCTTCCACCATTTTACAAAGGTCCATAAAAGCCTGACAAATGTACAAGGTAGGCCCATAGTGGCCGGAATAGGTTCCCTTTTGGAGCCACTTTCCAAATGGGTAGATGACTATCGCCAGCCTTTAGTCTCTTGTCTACCTAGTTATATACGTGACACTGCACATGCGCTATCAAAATTTGAGACCGCACTTTGGGAACCACAATTCAGTTGGCTCACCATAGATGTGGTCTCATTATATTCAACAATACCCCACGAGTTCGGTATTAAGGCTGTTTCTTTCTTTTTGGAACAACATACCAATATTTCACAGGAACACAGAAACTTTTTGATTCGAGCAATTGAATTCCTGTTGCAACATAATTTTTTCATGTTCAACGATGATTGTTATCTCCAGAGACGTGGAACCGCAATGGGGGCTAAATTTGCCCCCTCCTATGCCAACCTCTTTATGGGGTGGTGGGAGCGGTTCCACGTCTATGGAGATAGCAACATCTTTTCATCTTCAATAGTGAAATACATGCGTTTCATTAATGACCTGTTGATTATTTGGTCTTCAGGTCATTCTCAGGCACAGGCATTTGTAGAACATCTTAACACGAATAAGATAGGACTGAAGTTCCCATTTGAATGGAACAAGAAATCCATCAACTACCTTGATGTTACATTGACATTTGATCAATGTTCCAAAAAGATAAACTCTACTCTTTTTAGAAAACCGATCTCGGGCAATACCCTGTTACATGCTCGCAGCAGTCATCCTGGGCATGTGTTTAAGGGTATTGCCAAAGGTCAATTTATGCGAGTTAGACGAAACTGTACTCGTTTTGAAGATTTTCATGGAGAGAGTCAAAGCCTTAGTGAAAGGTTTGCAGACAGACAGTACTCTAAAACATTGGTCAAAAGATCCTATATTGAGGTTAGCCAAATGGACAGAGAGGATTTGTTTACACACAAGACAAAGACATTGACTAACAGCACTGACACAAAGACAAAACCAACATTGGTTACTACATACTACAATCAATATTACCAAGTGTGTAATATAATAAGAAAGAATTTGCCGATCCTAAGAGGGGACACTAGATTGCGCGGCGTCATTAAAGATGGATGTAACTTTGTTTACAAAAAGAATCTGACGCTGGGCAATCTTTTAGCCCCTAGTATGCTTAAGAAGGAAAAAATAAATCATTCTTGGCTACACTTCAATGGTACCTACAAATGTGGAAAAAGGTCGTGCAAATCTTGTGACCACATATATGTATCTAACACCTTCACTTCAGCCACAACTATGGAAGTTTTTGAAACAAAAGGGTGTGTTAAGTGTGGTAACAAATATGTGGTATACTTGATAGAATGCACCCAGTGTGTCCGCCAATATGTAGGTAGAACCACTAGGGAAGTGGGGACTAGGATAAAAGAGCACCTTTCATACGTTAATCAAGAGAGAGCGGTTTCAGCTCTATCTAAACATTTTTTTGGAGGTACATCATGGAAATTTGAGCAGATTGTAAGTCCCCCAAGAGGTGGCAACAAATTTCACATCTTATCCAGACAGGAGATCTACTGGATCCATAAACTCGGTAGCCTGCTACCTACAGGATTTAACTCAGTTTGACATTATTAATTACTGGAATAGGTAGTATATTATGTAGGAAATTCTTTGTAAGTTCAAATGATGAAAGGGAGTTGAAATCTAAAATTTTCACTAAATAGGCTTACATCAGCAATATGGCTGTAAACTATAGGATATTAATGATTTTTATCATACTGGTATCAAATATTAAAAATAACAGTCTGACGTATGTTTTAAATTCCATCAAGTGTTAAGCTAGAAATTATATGTGTTAAATTATAACTAATTATTATATTATATTATCTTGTTGCCACTGTTTAGTTTGAGACCTATCTAATTATTTTAACATCTATATCCTAAGAGATAGGCATGTTAATATCTATTCATGTGCCATACTGTGTTGTGTCACCATTTCTATCAAACTCAAACCTATTAATATCTAATGTTATCATTATTATCTTCTGTAGCAGTTAGGTTTAAACATATCTTTGCAATCCACTGCTATTAATATTCCTTATTTATACTGAATAATCTGCAGCATTGTTAGCCCCTGTTTGAGTAACTACATCTTTATCCCTTTCATTTAAGACTAACAAATTTTCAGATATATTTCTTCAATAATTGACTTTACTATGCATGTACTAACTATAAAGTATTAAGTCTTTCTTGCTATTATTATTATTATCATCATCATATGTAATATGTATATGCACTTAATGCATTTAAGTTATATAACACTTTTTAGTATTCTAATAATATGTTGTGACCTTAATTTAAAATATGCTGTCACCTAAAGGGTTAAAGCACGTATGTGCAGTGTACAAACTACACCAATTGCAGATGGGCTGTGGCTTTAAATAGCATACACCTGTAGTCTGCATTTTATGTCTAAGACTACGGTCTGAGTGACCGAAACCGGTCAGACTTTCTTTTTATTGCTTTTTCACCCTTTGTTTTTTTCTTATGGAGTCTGCATTTTTTAATAGTTACTAATAAATGTACTATTTTAAATTCACACTTTGGACTTTTTATTCAAAATACTTTCTACAGTCGTGGATGCTTGGAACTTCTTTGGGAAATCTTTTTTACATAAAAAAAGATATATATATAAAAAAAAAAAAATATATATATATATATATAAATATATAATATATATTATATATATAATTGTGCTTTATATTTTATATATATATATATATATATATATATTAATTATATTTTATATATATATTATATTTTATATATATATTATATTTTATATATATATTATATATTTTATATATATATATATATATTTTATATATATATATATTTTATATATATATATATATATATTTTATATATATATATATATATATATATATATATTATATATTTTATATATATATATTATATATTTTATATATATATATATATATATATATATTTTATATATATATATATATATATATATACAGGTAGCCCTCAGTTTACGCCAGGGTTAGGTTCCAGAAGGAATGGTTGTAAATCAAAACCGTTGTAAATTGAAACCCAGTTTATAATGTAAGTCAATAGGAAATGAGGGAGATAGGTTCCAGGCCCTTCTCAAAATTGTCATAAGTAACACCTAATAAATAATTTTTAAAGCTTTGAAATGAAGACTTTAAATGGTGAACAGCATTATAAACCTAATAAAATAATCACACAACACAGACTTCACTTGCATTTTTCTGCAAACAGTTCTTTCTATGCATTCCAATCTGGACTGATTTATAGACAGGAAGATCTTGTTCCTTTGGAATCTGCTCGATAGCTCAGGTCTGGTTAAACTGATTAATTTCAGCTTGCTTGGCTTTGCCGCAACACAAGCGGACAGCTCCACCTACTGGCTATTTTAATTAATGCACTGCTTCTCAATGCTTTTCAATAGCAGTCACATGACTGGAAAAAAAAGGTTGTTATTCTGAAATGGTGTAAATTGAACCGTTGTAAAACGAGGGCCACCTGTATATATATATATATATATATATATATATTTTATATATATTTTATATATATATATATATATATATATATATATTTTATATATATTTTATATATATATATATATTTTATATATATTTTATATATATATATATATTTTATATATATTTTATATATATATATATATATATATATTTTATATATATATATATATATATATATTTTATATATATATATATATATTTTATATATATATATATTTTATATATATATATATATATATTTTATATATATATATATATATTTTATATATATATATATATATTTTATATATATATATATATATTTTATATATATATATATATATTTTATATATATATATATATTTTATATATATATATATATTTTATATATATATATATATTTTATATATATATATATATTTTATATATATATATATATTTTATATATATATATATATATTTTATATATATATATATATTTTATATATATATATATATATTTTATATATATATATATATATTTTATATATATATATATATATATATATTTTATATATATATTTTATATATATATATATATATATTTCTTTCATGTAATTAGCAAGAGTCCATGAGCTAGTGACGTATGGGATATACATTCCTACCAGGAGGGGCAAAGTTTCCCAAACCTCAAAATGCCTATAAATACACCCCTCACCACACCCACAAATCAGTTTTACAAACTTTGTGCTAGATTCTCCGTTGATATGTGCTTTGCAGCAGGTTGGAGCCCGGTTTTCCTCTCAGTGTGCAGTGAATGTCAGAGGGATGTGAAGAGAGTATTGCCTATTTGAATTCAATGATCTCCTTCTACGGGGTCTATTTCATAGGTTCTCTGTTATCGGTCGTAGAGATTCATCTCTTACCTCCCTTTTCAGATCGACGATATACTCTTATATATACCATTACCTCTACTGATTCTCGTTTCAGTACTGGTTTGGCTTTCTACTACATGTAGATGAGTGTCCTGGGGTAAGTAAGTCTTATTTTCTGTGACACTCTAAGCTATGGTTGGGCACTTTTATATAAAGTTCTAAATATATGTGTTTAAACATTTATTTGCCTTGATTCAGGATGTTCAACGTTCCTTATTTCAGACAGTCAGTTTCATATTTGGGATAATGCATATGAATAAATCAATTTTTTCTTACCTTAAAATTTGACTTTTTTCCTGTGGGCTGTTAGGCTCGCGGGGGCTGAAAATGCTTCATTTTATTGCGTCATTCTTGGCGCGGACTTTCTTGGCGCAAAAATTTTCTTGTCATTTCCGGCGTCATACGTGTCGCCGGAAGTTGCGTAATTTTTTTGACGTTTTTGCGCCAAAAAATGTCGGCGTTACCGGATGTGGCACCATTTTTTGCGCCAAAAGCATTTAGGCGCCAAATAATGTGGGCGGCTTTTTTGGCGCTAAAAAATTCGAGCGTCATTGTTGTCTCCACAATATTTAAGTCTCATTATTTATTGCTTCTGGTTGCTAGAAGCTTGTTCATTGGCATTTTTTTTCCCATTCCTGAAACTGTCATTTAAGGAATTTGATCAATTTTGCTTTATATGTTGTTTTTTCTATTACATATTGCAAGATGTCTCAGATTGACCCTGAATCAGAAGCCACTTCTGGAAAAACGCTTAACTGAGTTTCAGTTCTACCAAAGCTAAGTTCATTTATTTTAAATGTTATAAATGTTTATCTTTAGCTATGGTTTGTAATAAGTTATTATGATATACTTTTACATGCAGAATCCATTAGTATTGATGCTTTATATATTTCCATTCTTACATCTTATGTACAAGAAATATTTAGAAGATTTATAAGAAGTTTTTTTCTGATTCTATTTTAAAGGCTTTGTCTGACTTCGTGCCTTCTAATAAAAATTTTAGGTCTTTTTCACTTCTTTTTTAATTATTGAAGTTTCAAATAACCAACAACATACTGATTTATCCTTCTCTGATGATGTTTTTTCTCTTTCAGAAATTTTCTTCATCAGATATTGACACTAACAAATCTACTTTTTTATTATTTTTCTATTATTAAAGTACATTTGTTCTTTGTTGAAAAGGTGTTGATTATTTTGGATATTAAAGTAACTAGTTCTTTAAGACTAGCTGACACTATTTCTGCCTATTTTATTCTTCTGTGTTTTCAGAGGTTTTCTTTCCAATTCCCCATACTAGGGAATGGAATAGGCTGAGAATTTTCTTTTATTCCTTCTTCAAAGGTTTTAAACTATATTCTTTGCCAGCAGTTAAATTCAATTTGGAGGGTTCTCCAATTTATTGAGGCTATCTCTACTTCTACTAATTATGCTATTGTTTCTATAGCAAAATAGTATTTATTTTCCTTTAGATAGTTGTATCTTATTTATGGAAAATTATTTAGTTTCAGGTACTTTTCTTGGTCCTGTGATTTATTTGGATATTGCAATTGCTTCATTTTTTCTGTTTACTTTAAGATCAAGTATCAGATTATGATTTATTTTAGCATTGTTAAAGGGACAACATTTACTAGACTAGGTGCTGTTGCATTTGTCTTGTTGTTTTGCATTTATTGATTATGCAAGTCCACTGTTTTTGACTGGTCCTTTTAATTGGACTATCATGCTAATAATTTCATTTGTGTCTTCATTTTATTGAATATTTTCGCAAATGAGGGTTAATCTATGTCTTTAGCTATTTTAGCTAGAAGAATTTTGTGATTTAAAAAAAAAAAAAATCCATATTTCTTTTGTTCTAAGATAATCAATTATTTGTTTTTTAATTGGATTCAATTCTTAACTGTTACTCTGGGCTTCAAGATTGAGTTCTAAGACTAAAACTTTAAGCTTATACTAGTTTGGTTGTTCTTATTAAGGAACAAATTCCTGAGTTCTTTCCCAAGTAACATGTTTATAATTGGAGTTCGAAATCAGCTCCCTAATATTGCGATGTACGTGCCGTATTCCAGCTTGGCTGGTAAGGGGCAGGTTAAGACTTCTTTGAAATCTATTTGGTTCTATTTTGTCCAAATTTCTTTGATTTTATTCCAGTAAGGCTAACACTTTCTTTAAGTGTGTTTCTGTCCTATATATTTTGGGTACTGTTGAAGCATGGCTAGGCACCCATGGGGTTCAAGCGCTGCTCAGACCTGGAATCTTCTGGGGTATTTCTTCCAGTTCCTTTTTTAGGAACCGGGTTTTGGAGTTTTATTCAAACTATTTTGCCTTTTTATGGTCATTGATAGCATTATTTGTTTTCATTAGATACAATAAATGCATATTTTCATTTTTCTGTTTTCATTCAGATTATTTTCTGAGGATGCGGAATCTCATATGATTCACTTGCTCTTCAGGACATAGTTAGAGGATCTTTTTTTCAAAAGCTCTTGATTCCTCACACAAGGGTCACCTTTTTTTTAGGTTTCCAGATAGTTTGTGTCACTGTCTTTGTCTCTATCAGACAAGGGATAATTTTATTGGGTTCCGTCTGTCGGTACCTTTAGTCTCCTTCAGTTGCTATATATGCATAGAAGTTTTAGGTCTTATGGCCACAGCATTGGATTCATTTCCCTTTGCTCATTTTTCAATAGAAAGAACCTTTCCAGTCTTTTATGAGTGTTGTTTCTTCAAGAACATGGTTGGAGGATCAATTTACCAAAAAGTTTGTTCAGCAAGGGCATTATATGTCCACAATAGATTTACAAGATGCATATCTGCATATTCCGATTCATCCAGATCACTATCAGTTTCTGAGATTCTCTTTCCTAGACAAGCATTACCAGTTTGTGGCTCTGCCGTTTGGCCTAGCAACAGCTCCAAGGATTTTTACAAAGGTTCTCGGTGCCCTTCTATCTGTAATCAGAGAACAGGGTATTGTGGTATTTCCTTATTTGGACGATATCTTGGTACTTGCTCAGTCTTCACTTTTAGCAGAATCTCATACGAATCAACTTGTATCGTTTCTTCGAGAACATGGTTGGAGGATCAGTTTACCAAAGAGTTCGTTGACTCCTCAGACAAGGGTAACCTTTTTAGGTTTCCAGATAGATTCAGTGTCCATGACTCTGTCTCTGACGGACAAGAGACGTCTGAAATTGTTTTCAGCTTGTCGAAACCTTCAGTCTCAATCTTTCCCTTCAGTAGCCTTATGCATGGAAATTCTAGGTCTTATGACTGCTGCATTGGACGCGATCCCCTTTTCTTGCTTTCACATGCGACCTCTTCAGCTCTGTATGCTGAACTCTTTTCTAGACAAGCATTACCAGTTTGTTGCTCTTCCGTTTGGCCAAGCAACAGCTCCAAGGATCTTTTCAAAGGTTCTCGGTGCCCTTCTCTCTGTAATCAGAGAACAGGGTATTGCGGTATTTCCTTATTTGGATGATATCTTGGTACTTGCTCAGTCTTTACATTCTGCAGAATCTCATACGAATCAACTTGTGTTGTTTCTTCAAAGACATGGTTGGAGGATCAATTTACCAAAGAGTTCCTTGATTCCTCAGACAAAGGTAACCTTTTTGGGTTTCCAATTAGATTCAGTGTCCATGACTTTGTCTCTAACAGAAAAGAGACATCTGAAATTTAGTTTCAGCTTGTCGAAACCTTCAGTCTCAATCGTTCCCTTCGGTAGCTTTGTGCATGGAAATTCTAGGTCTCATGACTGCTACATCGGACGCAATCCCATCTTCAGCTGTGTATGCTGAACCAATGGTGCAGGGATTATACAAAGATATCTCAATTAATATCTTTAAAATCGATTGTTCGACACTCTCTGACGTGGTGGACAGACCACCATCGTTTAGTTCAGGGGGCTTCTTTTGTTCTTCCAACCTAGACTGTGATCTCAACAGATGCAAGTCTGACAGGTTGGGGAGCTGTATGGGGGTTTCTGACATCACAAGGGGTTTGGGAATCTCAGGAGGCGAGATTACCAATCAACATTTTGGAACTCCGTGCAATTTTCAGAGCTCTTCTGTCGTGGCCTCTTCTAAAGAGAGAGTCGTTCATTTGTTTCCAGACGGACAATGTCACAACCGTGGCATATGTCAATCATCAAGGAGGGACTCACAGTCCCCTGGCTATGAAAGAAGTCTCTCGAATACTTGTATGGGCGGAATCCAGCTCCTGTCTAATTTCTGCGGTTCATATCCCAGGTATAGACAATTGGGAAGCGGATTATCTCAGTCGCCAAACGCTACATCCGGGCGAATGGTCTCTTCACCCAGAGGTATTTCTTCAGATTGTTTAAATATGGGGACTTCCAGAAATAGATCTGATGGCTTCTCATCTAAACTAGAAGCTTCCCAGGTATCTGTCCAGATCCAGTGATCCTCAGGCGGAAGCAGTGGATGCATTGTCACTTCCTTGGAAGTATCATCCTGCTTATATCTTTCCGCCTCTAGTTCTTCTTCCAAGAGTGATTTCCAAGATTCTAAAGGAGCGTTCGTTTATTCTGCTGGTGGCTCCAGCATGGCCTCACAGGTTTTGGTATGCGGATCTTGTCCGGATGGCTACTTGCCAACCGTGGACTCTTCCGTTAAGACCAGACCTTCTATCGTACGGTCCTTTTTTCCATCAGGATCTCAAATCCTTAAATTTGAAGGTATGGAGATTGAACACTTGATTCCCAGTCATAGAGATTTCTCTGACTCCGTAATTAATACTATTTTACAGGCTCGTCAATCTGTATCTAGGATGATATATTATCGAGTCTGGAAGACTTCCATTTCTAGGTGTTTTTCTCATCATTTTTCTTGGCATTCTTTTAGAATTCCTAGTATTTTACAGTTTCTTCAGGATGGTTTGGATAAAGGTTTGTCTGCAAGTTCTTTGAAAGGACAAATCTCTGCTCTTTCTGTTCTTTTTCACAGAAAGATTGCTAGTCTTCCTGATATTTATTGTTTTGTACAAGCTTTGGTTCGTATAAAACCTGTTAAGTCAATTTCTCCTCCTTGGAGTTTGAATTTGGTTCTAGGGGCTCTTCAAGCTCCTCCGTTTGAACTTATGCATTCGCTGGATATTTAATTACTTTCTTGGAAAGTTTTGTTTCTTTTGGCCATCTCTTCTGCTAGAAGAGTTTCTGAATTATCTGCTCTTTCTTGTGAGTCTCCTTTTCTGATTTTTCATCAGGATAAGGCGGTTTTGCGAACTTCATTTAAATTTTTACCTAAGGTTGTGAATTCTAACAACATTAGTAGAGAATTGTAGTTCCTTCGTTGTGTCCTAATCCTAAGATCTCTAAGGAAAGATCGTTGCATTCTTTGGATGTAGTTAGAGCTTTGAAATATTATGTTGAAGCTACTAAGATTTCCAGAAGACTTCTAGTCTATTTGTTATCTTTTCTGGTTCAAGGAAAGGTCAGAAGGCTTCTGCCATTTCTTTGGCATCATGGTTAAAGTCTTTGATTCATCATGTTTATGTTGAGTCAGGTAGAACTCCGCCTCAAAGGATTACAGCTCATTCAACTAGGTCAGTCTCTACTTCCTGGGCATTTAGGAATGAAGCTTCGGTTGATCAGATTTGCAAAGCAGCAACTTGGTCTTCTTTGCATACTTTTACTAAATTCTACCAATTTGAGGTGTTTTCTTCCTCAGAAGCAGTCTTTGGTAGAAAAGTACTTCAGGCAGCTGTTTCAGTTTGATTCCTCTGCTTATATTTTCAGTTTTTTTCATTATAAGATTTAAACTTTGTTTTGGGTGTGGATTATTTTTCAGCGGAATTGGCTGTCTTTATTTTATCCCTCCCTCTCTAGTGACTCTTGCGTGGAAGATCCACATCTTGGGTATTCATTATCCCATATTTTATATATATATATTTTATATATATATATTTTATATATATATATTTTATATATATATATATTTTATATATATATATATTTTATATATATATATATTTTATATATATATATTTTATATATATATATTTTATATATATATATATTTTATATATATATATATTTTATATATATATATTTTATATATATATATATATTTTATATATATATATATATTTTATATATATATATATTTTATATATATATATATTTTATATATATATTTTATATATATATATTTTATATATATATATATTTTATATATATTTTATATATATATATTATATATATATATATATATATATTTTATATATATATTTTATATATATATATATATATATATATTTTATATATATATATATATATATTTTATATATATATTTATTTTATATATATATATATATATATTTTATATATATATTTTATATATATATATTTTATATATATATATATATATATATTTTATATATATATATTTTATATATATTTTATATATATATTTTATATATATATATATATATATATATATATATATATATATTTTATATATATATATTTTATATTTATATTTTTTTTCATATATATATATAAAATAACATAATTTATGTAAGAATTTACCTGATAAATTCATTTCTTTTATATTGGCAAGAGTCCATGAGCTAGTGACGTATGGGATATACAATCCTACCAGGAGGGGCAAAGTTTCCCAAACCTCAAAATGCCTATAAATACACCCCTCACCACATCCACAATTCAGTTTAACGAATCGCCAAGTAGTGGGGTGATAAAGAAAGGAGTAAAAAGCATCAACAAAGAAATTTGGAAATAATTGTGCATTATACAAAAAATCATAACCACCATAAAAAGGGTGGGCCTCATGGACTCTTGCCAATATGAAAGAAATTAATTTATCAGGTAAATTTTTACATAAACTATGTTTTCTTTCATGTAATTGGCAAGAGTCCATGAGCTAGTGACGTATGGGATTTAAATACCCAAGATGTGGAACTCAACTCAAGAGTCACTAGAGAGGGAGGGATAAAAATAAACAGCAGCCATTTTCTGCTGAAAAAATAATCCACAACCCAAAATATAAATTATTCTCATAAGGAAAAGAAAAACTTAAAACATCAGCAGAAGAATCAAACTGAAACAGTTGCCTGAAGAACTTTTCTAGCAAAAACTGCTTCTGAAGAAATAGGACCAAGTTGTCGCTTTGCAAATCTGATCAATTGAAGCTTCATTCTTAAAAGCCCACAAAGTAGAGACTGATCTAGTAGAATGAGCTGCAATTCTCTGAGGCGGGGCCTGACCCGACTCCAAATAAGCTTGATAAATCAAAAGCTTTAACCAAGAAGCCAAGGAAATAGCAGAGGCCTTCTCACAATTCCTAGGACCAGAAAATATAACAAATAGACTAGAAGTCTTTCTGAAATCTTTAGTTGCTTTAACATAATATTTCAAAGCTCTCACCACATCCAAAAAATGGATCTTTCCAAAGAATTCTTAGGATTAGGACACAAGGAAGGGACAACAATTTCTCTACTAATGTTGTTAGAATTCACAACCTTAGGTAAAAATTTAAATGAAGTCTGCAAAACCGCCTTATCCTGATTAAAAAATCAGAAAAGGAGATTCACAAGAAAGAGTAGATAGCTCAGAAACTCTTCTAGCAGAAGAGATGGCCAAAAGGAACAACACTTTCCAAGAAAGTAGTTTAATGTCCAAAGAGTGCATAGACTCAAATGGAGGAGCCTGTAACGCCTTCAAAACCAAATTAAGACTCCAAGGAGGAGAAATTGATTTACTGACAGGCTTAATACAAACTAAAGCCTGTACAAAACAGTGAATATCAGGAAGATTAGCAATCTTTCTGTGAAATAAAACAGAAAGAGCAGAGATTTGTCCCTTCAAGGAACTTGCAGATAAACCCCTATCCAAACCATCCTGAAGAAACTGTAAAATTCTAGGAATTCTAAAAGAATTCTAGGAATTCTAAAAGAATGCCAGGAGAATTTATGAGAAGAACACCATGAAATGTAAGTTTTCCAAACTCAATAATAAATCTTTCTAGAGACAGATTTACGAGCTTGTAACATAGTATTAATCACTGAGTCAGAGAAACCTCTATGACTTAGCACTAAGCGTTCAATTTACATACCTTCAAATTTAATTATTTGAGATCCTAAAGGAAAAACGGACCTTAAGACAGTAGGTCCAGCCTTAACGGAAGTGGCCAAGGTTGGCAACTGGACATCCGAACAAGAACCACATACCAAAACCTGTGGGGCCATACTGGAGCCACCAGCAACACAAACAATTGTTCCATGATGATTTTGGAGATCACTCTTGGAAGAAGAACTAGAGGCGGGAAAATATAAGCAGGTGGATAACACCAAGGAAGTGTCAGCGCATCCACTGCTTCCGCCTGAAAATCCCTGGACCTGGACACAGGTATCTGGGAAGTTTCTTGTTAGATGAGAGGCCATCAGATCTATCTCTGGAAGACCCCACATCTGAACAATCTGAGAAAATACATCTGGATGGAGTGACCACTCCCCCGGATGTAAAGTCTGACGGCTGAGATAATCTGCCTCCCAACTGTCTACACCTGGGATATGAACCGCAGAAATTAGACAGGAGCTGGATTCCGCCCATGCAAGTATCCGAGATACTTCTTTCATAGCTTGGGGACTGCGAGTCCCGCCCTGATGATTGACATATGCCACTGTTGTGATATTGTCTGTCTGAAAACAGATGAATGGTTCTCTCTTCAACAGAGGCCAAAACTGAAGAGCTCTGAAAATTGCACGGATTTCTAAAATATTGATTGGTAATCTCGCCTCTTGAGATTTCCAAACCCCTTATGCTCTCAGAGATCCTCAGACAGCTCCCCAACCTGAAAGACTTGCATCTGTTGTGATCACAGTCCAGGTTGGCCGAACAAAAGAGGCCTCTTGAACTTAACACTGGTGATTTTACCACCACGTCAGAGAGAGTCGAACATTGGGATTTAAGGATATTAATTGTGATATCTTTGTATAATCCCGGCACCATTGATTCAGCATACAAAGCTGGAGAGGTTGCATGTGAAAATGAGCAAAGAGAATCGCGTCCGATGCTGCAGTCATGAGACCTAAAACGTCCATGCACATAGCCACTGAAGGGAATGACTGAGACTGAAGGTGCCGACAGGCTGCAACCAATTTCAAACGTCTCTTGTCTGTTAGAGACAGAGTCATGGACACTGAATATATCTGGAAGCCTAAAAAGGAAACCCTTGTCTGAGGAATCAAGAAACTTTTTAGTAAATTGATCCTCCAACCATGTTTTTGAAGAAACAACACTAGTTGTTTGTATCAGATTCTGCAGAACGTAAAGACTGAGCTAGTACCAAGATATCGTCCAAATAAGGAAACACTGCAATACCCTATTCTCTGATTACAGAGAGTAGGGCACCGAGAACCTTTGAAAAGATTCTTGGAGCTGTCGCTAGGCCAAATGGAAGAGCAACAAATTGGTAGTGCTTGTCTAGAAAAGAGAATCTCAGGAACTGATAATGTTCTGGATGAATCGGAATATGAAGGTATGCATCCTGCAAATCTATTGTGGACATATAATGTCCTTGCTGAACAAAAGGCAGAATAGTCCTTATAGTCACCATCTTGAAAGTTGGTACTCTTACATAACAATTCAAAATTCTCAGATCCATAACTGGTCTGAATGAATTTTCTTTCTTTGAGACAATGAATAGATTTGAATAAAACCCCAGACCTTGTTCCTGAAAAGGAACTGGCATGATTATCCCTGAAACCTCCAGGTCTGAAACACACTTCAGGGAAGCCTGAGCTTTTACTGGATTTACTGGGATGCATGAGAGAAAAAAATCTCACGGGAGGTCTTACTCTGAATCCTATTCAGTACCCCTGAGAGACAATGTTCTGAATCCATTGATTTTGGACAGAATTTATCCAAACATCCTTGAAAAACCTTAATCTGCAACCTACCAGCTGTGCTGGAATGAGGGCCGCAGACTTATGCCGACTTAGGGGCAGACTTTGGTTTCTTAATAGGCTTGGATTTATTCCAATTTGAGGAAGGCTTCCAATTGGAAACAGATTCCTTGGGGGAAGGATTAGGTTTTTGTTCCTTATTTTGACGAAAGGAACGAAAACAATTAGAAGCCCTAGATTTACCCTTAGGTTTTTTATCCTGGGGCAAAAAACTCCCTTCCCCCCAGTAACAGTTGAAATAATAGAATCCAACTGAGATCCAAATAAATTATTACCTTGGAAAGAGAGAGTAATCTAGACTTAGATGTCATATCAGCATTCCAAGGTTTAAGCCACAAAGCTCTTCTAGCTAAAGACATGGATCTAACATCAATTTTGATAATATCAAAAATAGCATCACAAATAAAATGATTAGCATGTTGCAGTAAGCGAACAATGCTAGATAAGTAAGAATCCAATTCTTGTTGCGCTAAATTCTCCAACCAAAAAGTTGATGCAGCTGCAACATCAGCCAAAGAAAATGCAGGTCTAAGAAGATGACCTGAATATTAATAGGCTTTCCTTAGATAAGATTCAAGTTTTCTATCTAAAGGATCTTTAAAAAAAAGTACTATCTTCCATAGGAATAGTGGTACGTTTAGCAAGAATAGAAATAGCCCCATCAACTTTGGGGATCTTTTCCCAAAACTCTATTGAAATAGCTGGTACAATGATACAATTTATTTTTTTTTTTTTCATTTAAATTTTTATTGAGGAACTGCATAATACAAATAGCAATCATACATATAAAAGTACATTGGTGATAGTCAGGTATTGTATAATAAACAGATAAACAATCAATGTAAGAAAGGTCCTCTTTTTCTTTTTTTTCTTTCCCCTTTATCCCTCTTGAATACACTGCAAATGATGTAATAAGACAATGGGGATTATAGTTTCTGCCCCAGATACTACAATTTAGGCCGCTCTTGGACCTTAACATTTAAGTTAGAGTTATGACAGGGGTCAATTTATAACATAATAAAGAAAGCAGTGACAACAATAGTAAAAGAAACAAACAAAAAATAACAAACAAAGAAATATAAAACAGACACACAGAGAGTTAGACAATAAAGAAAAAAGGCATGGATTAAACCTTCAAATATCATTCTTAAAAAAGATATGAGGTGCCATCTCTATATTTTGTAATTTATAGAGGGATAACACATCACTAGACGTGTCAAGGAGATTATTGCTCCATATATTCCAACTCTGACCACTATCCTTTTAATAATACTTAATAACCAATTACAACAACCGGGTTTGCGTTATATAAGGGTAACGTATATTCCACAAGAATGGTTGGAGATTAAATGTTGCTATCTACATGCCTATACATATAATCCAGTATGATTTGGAGCCCACTTCATTTTTTTTTTTTTTTTTTTAATTTCTTTATTTAGTGAAAAAACCCCAGGGGGTGCAATACAACAAGTGATAGTGAAATACATGAAGAGGCGAAACTCAATTATTCACAAAAATGGTATCATAGCAGGCACTTTACTTCATGGTCTATGTATTGGTCTGAAACAGTCTTGAAGCATTTATCACCCAACCTGGCATTTTAAATTTTGTGCCTAAAATCGGGGAGAAAGGGAAAAAAAAAAAAAAGGGGGGGGGAGGAGGGGGGGCAGGATGGGGGGGGGGAGGTGGGAAAGGGGGAGGGTCAACAGGGAGAGGGGAAAGGAAAGGCAAGGGATGGGGAGAGGGGTTAAGCCCATTGGAAGGGGAAAAGGGGGAAGGGAAGGTGAGAGGAAGGGAGGGGGATGGGGAAACCAACAAAACAACAATAACAACAGTAAAGTTTCCCATGTAAATAACAAAACCTGGATCGGGTGGCATCATATAGAAAAGCAGTACCCCCGGCGAGGCGGCAATCCGATTAACATAATAACAGCTTAAGATATATGAGGAGATTTATATTTACATCCCATAGCCGGTACAAGTGAAGTAAGTTCCCGGGAAGGTTAGTGTTAGTATAAGTGGTCTCCGGGGAGGAAAGGGGACAAAACACTTCCAGATAATGTAAATAGTCAAAACCTCAACAACAACAAAGCCCTCCATTAGGGCAGTAGGATTCAGCTTTATGTTCCGTGAGAGGAGGCGAAAACCCCAAGACCGCTGGGTTTTTTTTTTTTTTGCTGGGGAGGAGGCACCCGGACCGTCCCGCCCGTTATGTCACGGTTTCCTATACAGATTAGCTCCAACGCTTCAAGGTCTCATGGGAGAGGTAAAGATAGTCAGAAAAGTGAAGGGAGTAAGAGAAGGAAAGAAGAAGTAGGGGAGAGGAAAGAAGGAAGAGGGGGAGGGGGGGGAGGGAGAGGGGGGTTAGTGTTTTTGAGAAGTATTTAGCCTTCCTATATGTCCTGACTTCTCAGTCTCTCTGTCATCATGAATGTACTGTTGGCAAAAGGTGTTATTATCTGTGTATAGATGCTGTCGGGTAAGGTCATTAGGTAGGGTTCCCATTTCCTGTAAAAGGTCTTAATTCTCCTCTCTAGGTCTCCCTTAACGTCCGCCTGCTCAATTAAGAGCTGTGTATGCAAGTGGCTAGTAAAATGTGTGATATGTGGCGGTTTACTAGAAACCCATTGTCGTAGGATTAGTTTCCTAGCTATTAGGATGGCGGTGTTTATGAAGCGGTCCTGTGGGACGCTCCGTGTGTGTCCCCTGAGAAAGAAGACGTCATGCATTGTTAAGACTGATGTCTCGCTATGTATCCTGTTCAACCAGAATTGTATCTTATTCCAGTATTGAGTTATTTTAGGGCAGCCCCAGAACAGATGCACGATATCCGGATCAGGTAGAGAGCATTTAGGACATGAGTCTACCGCGCCCGGAACCCATTTGGCTCTAAGGTGGGGAGTAATGTAGCTGAAGTGAATGAATTTAAGGTGCATCTCCCTATATCGCATTGCTAATGTGCTAGTAGTAAGCAGCTTAAAGCTGTTTGATACAATGTCTTCACTAATGTCGAGGCCTGTGCAGCAGGACCATTTGGAACTCAGCTGTTGCATGATCTCAGTAGATTTGCTTTCAATAATTAGGCTGTAAATGTAGGAAATAGAGTGTGACCCCTGTTTAGTCAGAGAGCAAATGGAATCTATTGGGGATCTCGCTGTGACATCTAGACCTTCAGTGAGGAGCTTACGTGTGTAGTGAGCGGCTTGGAAGTATGCAAATGTACTGTGTCTGGGGAGGTCAAATTTATCTCGTAGATGTGCCAAAGGAAATAGTGTATTAGTGAGTGGGTTTATCAGCTGTGAGATTGCACCTAGTCCCTTCTCCTCCCACTGGGCGAATATTCGCGTAGTCATGCCTGGGAGGAAGTTAGGGTTGCCCCTCAGTGGAAGATGCTTAGTGGTTGCAGTGGAGAGCTTCCACCACTTGCATAATTTTGCCCAGGCACGTAACGGATCCCTGAAGAGAATGCTATTTTTGATTTGGGCAGGAAGAGTGTGAATAGGAGCATGTGGGAGGAAGGCTAAGTGGAGAGGGTAGACAAGGGATTTTTCGAGGGTTTCATCATTAAATACTGAGGTTCGTGCAAGCCAATCAAAGACTAATTTTGTCAGCGTCGCCCAGTTGTACCATTCAACGTTTGGGAGCTTTAGACCACCCTTGTCAGTAGGTAGTGCTAGCTTTGTTCTGCTGATTCTATGTTTCTTTGAATTCCACGCAAAGTTACTGAAAGCACTAGATATGCTCTTCAGGTCCTTCTGTGTCAATAGGAGGGGAAGCATCTGCAATGGGTATAATAATTTGGGCATTGCCAACATTTTAATTAAACTCACTCGCCCTGACAAGGGTATGGGTAATTTAGACCAGCTCGCCAATAGCGAGCAAACTTGCTTGATCACTGGGGGGATGTTTAGTTTGTATATTGAATGCGGGTTAACATGTAGGAGGATACCCAGGTACTTGAAGGAGCCATCCGTGATTTTGAGTGTAGTTTGTATGGGTGTGGGGGGGAGTCTGTTAGTTAGGTATGTCATTTCCGATTTGTCCAGGTTTACTTTGTAGCCTGAAATGGTGCCAAATTGTTGAAATATGGAGATGAGCTTGGGTATGTTATCATAGGGCTTGGTTACATATAAAAGTAGGTCATCGGCATAGAGTGAGAGGTGCATTGAATGAGGCCCCACTTGTAATGCTGGAAGCTTATTTCTAATATATATAGCTAGGGGTTCTATAGCCAGGTTGAATAGCAGGGGCGATAGAGGGCATCCCTGCCTAGTACCTCTTCCGAGAAGAAAAGGCTGGGATACCTCTCCATTTACTATCACTGAAGAGCGGGGGCTATGGTATAACGTTTGTATGAGTCTTCGAAAGTCCCCAACTATACCGAATTTTCCCAGGGTAGTCAAGAGGTGATCCCACTCTACTCTGTCGAACGCCTTTTCCGCGTCGACAGAGAGAAGGCAGGCCTCTGGGAGTGCGACAGATTCAGTATTGTTACAGTCTTTTCTTTGCCAGTAGTACTCTATCACCGACAGGGTCTTACGTATGTTGGTGACTGAGGTGCGGTGTTTCATGAATCCTGTCTGATCTTTATGAATGACTGACCCTATTACAGCAGCTAACCTATTTGCAAGTATGGCAGTAAAAAGTTTGTATTCGCTGTTCAAGAGCGCTATTGGTCTGTAGGAGGCAGGGGATGTCGGATCTCGTCCTGGTTTGGGGATTAAACACATAAGTGCATCTGCAAAGTCAATTGGGGGGGTAGCTGTGCCCTTCAGATAGGCTGTAAATGTTTGGGCCAGGAGTGGGCTAAGTTCTGCTTGTAATAACTTATAGTATTCAATGGGTATTTTGTCAGGCCCCGGGGTCTTGCCCAACTTAGCTGATTTTATGGCTTTCAATACCTCGGACGCATGGATCGGGGCGTTGAGGAGGTCTAGGTTGTCTGAGCTAAGAGAGGGAGGAGTAATCTGTTTCCAGAATTCCTCCTTGTCATTCTGTGTGCATGGCTGTGTGGTGTAAAGTGCAGAGTAGAAGTTTAAAAATTCTGACATTATGGATTTAGTGTCTGAGTGTGTCACCCCCTGCGCTTGGATTGAGGGGATTATAGATTTGGGGTTGGCCATTTTCACTACGTTAGCCAGTAGCTTTCCAGTTTTATCTCCAAACCTATAGAACCGGCCCTTTCTATGTGTCTGAAACAAGTGATCCTGCTGAGCCAGGGCATCCTCCCTAAGTCTCTTTTTCTCGTAAAATATGTTTCTGCTTTGGGGGGAGGGATGAGCTAGGTATTGATTATAAGCAGCTGTGACTTCTGCCGTAGTGACAGTTTCTACCTTTTTCCGTTTTGCATTGTAGTGGGCAGTAAAGCTGGTGATCTGTCCCCTCATGACTGCCTTTGATGCTCCCCAAAAAATCCCTGGGGTAAGGAGGTGTTGGGCATTAAAAGTATAGTACTCCTTCCATTGAGTTTTTAGGTGTCTACTGAACTCAATGTTGTGGTATAGGTAAGTAGGGAATCTCCAGGACTTTTGAGTAGAAGTGTTGGGTTTAGGGCCAAGTAGTAGCCATATGGGCGCATGGTCTGAGATTATAATGTCTGAAATGTCTGTCTGTGGGATTTGTGTATGTAGCTGGCCCGAACACAGGAAGTAATCAATGCGCGAGAGAGTGCTGTGTGTTTTAGAGGCACACGTGAAGTCTCTCCTGGTTGGATTGCGAGAACGCCACACGTCTATGAGGTCTAGTGAGTTTTTAAAGGTTGCTATGGTATCTGTTTCTTTTTTCCGTGTCTTAGCTATAGTCTTTTCCTGTCTCTTAGTGTGTGTGTCAGTTCTGCGGTCTAGTGGCAGTTCCTGAGCCAGGTTGAAGTCTCCACCCATTAGGATGGGAGAGTCGGCGAGAGCAGCCAAGTGGGTCTGAATGGAGCGCCAGAACGATGGTCTGAGTTGATTTGGGCCATAGATGTTACATATGGTGTATGTGCGAGTATCTATCTGCAGACTTGCTATGATGTACCTGCCTCTAGGGTCTATGGTGGTAGGGGTGATTTGTACTGATATTCCTTTTCTAACGAGTATAGCAACTCCTCTCTTACATCCTTCTGTAGGGGTGTAATAGACTCGATCAACCCACCTGCTTTTTAGTTTCTCATGTTCCGCCCCTGTGAGTCGTGTCTCCTGTAGGAGAGCAATGTCAGTTTGAAGTCGCCCTAGGTGGTGCAGAATGATGCTACGCTTGGCTGGGGAGGTAATCCCCCCCACATTCCAAGATACAATTTTAAGGGGACGCGCCATATTGTTGGGGAGGGGAAGATGTATTTGATTGGTGACGTATAACAGACGTGTAAGTTATAGGTGCATTGTGATCCTGCTTGAGTCTATATTTAGTAGTGGGTTGTGTAGTAGAACTGTTAGGGAATTGGGAAATAAGAGGGTTGTGTACAGAGGGGTGTGTCTGGAGCTTTAGCGACTTACGGTCTGAAGCATCTGCAGGTATCCAGCAGAACGGAATCCGGGTGCTCCTCCCACAGCCTGAGGAAAAAGACATGCAGGTAAGTAAAAGATTGACATCCTGGTTTCCAAGACATAAAGAGAATGAAAGGGAGTGAGAGAGACATATAAGGGCCAAGGTCAGGGTAGGGGGGGGAGGGAAAGAGACAAAAGGAAGGAAAAGAGGTAGGGGACTGATCAGCATAGAGAGTGGAAGGGGGTGAGGAGAATACACAGAGGCCGGGATCAGGGTTGGGGAGGAGGGGGAAAACATACGAGGTAAGAAAAGAGGTAAGAGGCTGAGCAGTAAACCCTCAGCATGTTTAGGTATACACATTGTCAGAGTTATTATGCGAGACAAAAGAAATGGAAAAAGATTAACATAGACAAATACAGACAAGGGCAAATACTTAGTCCTTGGGTTAGGTGGTAATAGGAGTCTTTGGTATAGGTCATCCATTCCTCAAACTAAGTGAGGCCAGAGAGTGGATGTATGCAGAATGTTCTTTCAACCCTCGCCATTACGGGTTTCAGCATCCAGGAATTCTTGTAGTTGTTGTGGGTTCAAGAAGAACTTGGGGCCTCCAGGTGTCATCAGCCTCAGCTTGGCCGGGTATAACAGTGAGGCTTGCCGTCCCATGGAGTGTAGCTTGGAACAGAGGGGTGCGAACTCTTTCCGCTTTCTAGCCACCTCAGCAGAGAAGTCTTGAAAAATGAGGAGTTTGTGGCCTTCGTAGAGAAGGTCAGGTGTAGATCGATATGCCTTTAGGAGTGTCATTTTCTCTTGGTATCTGAGCAGTTTGAAGATGACCTGTCGTGGTCTCTGGTTAGGCTTGGATGGGAGGGATTCTGGGCCTATTCTGTGTGCCCTTTCGATATCAAGCGGCATAGTCTCCTGGTCCATTTTCAATAATTTAGGCAAGGTATAGGCTGTGAATTCAAGTAAGTCTTTATTTTTAATTGACTCGGGGACCCCCACAATCCTCAGGTTGTTGCGGCGGGATCTATTTTCGAGATCGTCTAACTTGTCTTGCAATGTGGAGTTGTGACGTTCTAGGCGTTGTATGGCCAGAGTGGATGTTTGTTGAGAGTCCTCCACATCAGATATCCTTTGCTCTGCATGTTGTAATCTATTGGCATATTGCCGGATCTCCGTGGTGAGGGTGTCCATTCCTGCCTGCAGTGTTTCCATCTTAGGCAGAAAAAAGGCCTTGAGGTCTTGGAGTAGGTCAGGAGGTGGGTCAGGATTAAAGTCCCTTTGGATGGGGGAGGGAGGATCCTGGTGGATTTCTGCAACATGCTTCTTAGTCTTGTCTGCTGCTTTTTGCCTACCAGACATGATGGGTATAGCCTGTGATGCTGATACCTTGAAATATTTGTCGACTTTCATAAGGGATGATATTCTTTACCTTCTCTCTTGCCCCTTGATTGCAAGTTTTTTCCTCTTGTGTTAGAAAAGTTAGTGCCAAAGTTCTATATGTGGAGTGTAAGGGCAGCAATCTTCCCCCTGATGGGGTGGTGGACATCTGTTAGGTCCGCTGACAGTTGTAGCGTGTAGGGTTAATATTTGTTTCTTGCTGACTCTGATTACTGTGATTCTCTGCAGCCTTAGGGAGGTCTGAGGCCTAGACCACGTGGGAACGGGTCCCTGTTCTGAAAGCGCAGGCAGCCTAGTGGTCGCTTCACCCCACAACAATATTCGATAAGTGTGCTTCAAAAAGCGTCTTAGCAATGAAGCTGTAGTTTTCCAATGTGTCAGATTTTTCAGATTTTTCAGGGGGGGTCAGTAGCTGCAGAAATAAGTGGCAGCCTGGGGGGGGGGGGGTACAGCGGCTCAGTCCTGTGCTTTGCTGTTATAGTTATACCAGTGATGGAGGAAGTATGGTGTAGGATCGTGTGACTGAGAGCGTTAGGCTTTAATGTCTATATAGGGGACCTCACTGAAAGCTAGAGGTTAGGCCTGGTGTATACCCCAGGAAAGTGGCTGGAGCGCTGATAGTTATGAGGATTGGTGTTCTTGCCACTTTGTACTACGGTGGCGCGCTTCAGTCAGGCCTGTCCCTGGGAATAAGTTAGAAAAAATGTCCCCAGCGGCACTATTGTGTGACCCTCCTCTCCTGACCCTCAGGCTCTATGTTAGTGCTAAAGTATCATCAATGTCCCCTTCCAAGATGCACCTTAGTTATGTGCTGTATTCCATTGTGCTCAGATAGGGGAAAGATTGCAACTGCGTAGACTGATTGGGGGCAAAATGGCGGGCGCGCCAAGGGTCAGTGTGTGCGATGCTCCCTTCCACCTTACCGCTGTGATATCGCTGTGATACAGTCTGGTTCGCCTGTGTAGTTTCTGATGCGGCAGAGTAGGTAAGGCCAGAGGGCTGCGAGGACACTACTTTCGTCCTATGTCTTCTGCCGCTCCTAAGCGCGGCTCTTTTCGGTAGTCGGTAGCCTGCCGGTGGGGAAGCCGTTTTTGGGGGCTCCCACAGTTTAAGATGCCAGGCAAGGTGCAGTGGTCACCTGTTAAGGCTAAGGGTTTTTTGCTCGGGCTCAATCGCCGACTGCCTTAGTATTTCAGCAAGAGATGTAGCGGAGCTCCTTCGTCTTGCGGCTAGTCAGTTCGCCCGCCCACCGGAAGTCGGAGCCCACTTCATTTTATTAAAAGTAAAGTATATCCCGCCTCGCCCTAGCCTCGGCCGCAGGCCACCGAGCGAGTACAAGCTATGACGTGTTGTGGGCACGTTCAATGTTGTCCCAGGGTCTGCTTTCACTGACCAAAATCTTCCACCGGGGGCCACCCACGTACCCCCAGTAAAAACAGGTAAATCAGCAAAGTAAGATTAGGACATTAACAATGTCTACAGGACTAGCGTCAGTTACATGGTAACATGAATAGCCAAGTTAACGTAGTAGCATCATGATACAATCTTGTGGGATCCTGTAATATACCATGGCTGCCAATTAAATTATAAAATAAACATAAACCTGTTAATAAACAAATAACAGAAATAAAAATAACAGTATAACTGGTTTAAATATTGGTATTTTATGAACTGGAATTCTAAGTTATATTTAGCCCTAAGGCTTTGTTTTACCCATTTGGGATTACCCCAACAGAATCGCATAAGTCTCTAAGCAAGACATTAGCAGAATGACTCCGGGAGAGAGAGAGAGTTTTTTTGCATAGTCCCATGTTTGTGCACTATATGGGGATAAAGCTGCCTTGTTTGGGATGCATCTGAGGATAGATGGTGTAGGTCATACATATCAGGCATGGTCTCCGATGTGGGGAGCGATTTCAACTCAGCTGTGGCTTCCCGGGGGGCCCCCAAGAAACCACCCTCAACCCTCGCTAATAGATTGTGTACCTTCATCCACTGGAGCCTGTTTAATTTACCGGATAAGTCCAAAGTCTCATACTTTGTTGAACTCTTCTGCTCCGTTGTTATTGTGTGTGAACCATTTGCTATCTTCAGTGTCGGCATGACCTGTCGCTGTTCACAAGGTATAATGCTTTCTGAGGGCTCCTCTTGTTTGCTGGATGTGTTTAGAGAGAACACTTCAGTGTTATCAGCAGATGTGAAGCGATTCATTAGTATGTCAAGCGGAGCGTTGTCAATTAGTTGCTGGCACAAGAATTCAAATTTGCGCCATCGTGCTTGAAAGTTATCACATGTGTCCTTCTCTCCCAGGGTAGCCATCTTTACTACGCAGTGTTAACTCCCGTATGTTGTGTTGCTTCAAGTTGTAGAGAGGCAGTTATACAAATCCAAAAGATAATTGATTCAGGTTGCTAAATGTGTTAGTGCTGAAAAAAGTCAGTAAGGCAGATACCTGCTGCCAGCACTGAAAACCCGGTGGAGCCGGGGGAGGTCGTTACCTATAAGTAGGCCGCCGCCTTAGGTCTTGGTCGCCCAAACTATAGCTCTGACATCATGAAAACAGCTTACAAGGAATGCGATATAGCCACCTTAACTCCTGTGACTTTTATATATTGAAATATACAAATTATTTAGTTGTTAAGTACTCTTAAATCGGCGGATTATAGAGAATTCCACCAGAGCTCCTAGTAAATGCGTCCCATCAGGTACGCTGCACGGACACGCCCCCCACATTGATACAATTTTTTAAACCTTGAAGAAGGATTAAAAGGAGTACCCGGCTTATTCCATTCCTTAGAAATCATATTAGAAATAGCATCAGGAATAGGGAAAACCTCTGGAGTAACCGCAGGAGGTTTAAAAACAGAATTTAAACGTTTACTAGTTTTAGTATCAAGAGGACTAACTTCCTCAATATCCAAAGTAATTAACACTTCTTTTAACAAAGAACGAATATACTCCATTTTAAATAAATAAGTAGATTTGTCAGTGTCAATATCTGAGGAAGGATCTTCTGAATCAGATAGATCCTCATCAGAGGAGGATAATTCAGTATGTTTTCAGTCATTTGACATTTCATCAACTTTATGAGAAGTTTTAAAAGACCTTTTACGTTTATTAGAAGGCGGAAATGTAGACAAAGCCTTCTGAATAGAATCAGTAATAAATTCTTTAAAATTCATAGGTATATCATGTACATAAGAAGTTGAAGGAACTGCAACTGTCAATGTACTATTACTGATGGACACATTGACTGCATGTAAAAGTTTATCATGACAACTAATACAAATGACATTCGGAGATATAATCTCCACAATTTTACAACAAATGCACTTAGCTTTGGTAGAACCAATGTCAGGCAGCAAAGTTCAAACAGATACTTCTGAGACAGGATCAGATTGAGACATCTTGCAAAATATAAAAGAAAAAAAAAAACAACATATAAAGCAAAATTATCAATTTCCTTATATGACAGTTTCAGGAATGGGAAAAAATGCAAATAGCATAGCCCTCTGACAAAGAAAAAGGCAAGAGGCAAATAGTAATGGGGTAACAAATAATGAAAAAAATTTGGCGCCAAGTATGACGCACAACGTAACTGAAATTTTTTGGGCGCCAACCATGTCCAGAAATGACACACTTGCATCACTAATGATGCACCCTGTGTGAAGAACTCGCTGTCAACTATGACGCCGGAAATGACGAACTTGCATCAACGGACGTGCATTTCACGCCAAGAATGATGCAATAAAGTGTAGCATTTGGCGCACCAGCGAGCCTAATCCAGCCCGCAATTTGAAAATGTAGTCAATTGAAAAAAGACTAAACCCCAGGTAATTAAAAAAAAATCTTAAAATTTACTTTCCCCAAATATGAAACTGACAATCTGCAAAAGGAAATACATGAACCTCACTCATGGCAAATATAAGTACAATACATATATTTAGAACTTTATATTAATGCATAAAGTGCCAAACCATAGCTGAGGTGTCTTAAGTAATAAAAACATACTTACCGAAAGACACCCATCCACATATAGCAGATAGCCAAACCAGTACTGAAACAGTTATCAGTAGAGGTAATGGTACATGAGACTATATCGTCAATCTGAAAAGGGAGGTAGCAGATGAATCTCTACGACCGATAACAGAGAACCTATGAAATAGATCTCCCGTGAGGAAAAAGATTGCATTCAATAGGTGATACTCCCTTCACATCCTTCTGACATTCGCTGTACTCTGAGAGGAATCGGGCTTCAAAATGCTGAGAAGCGCATGTCAACGTAGAAATCTTACCACAAACTTACTTCACCACCTCCATAGGAGGCAAAGTTTGTAAAAACTGAATTATGGGTGTGGTGAGGGGTGTATTTATAGGCATTTTGAGGTTTGGGAAACTTTGCCCCTCCTGGTAGGATTGTATATCCCATACGTCACTAGCTCATGGACTCTTGCCAATTACATGAAATAAATATATATACAGGGAGTGCAGAATTATTAGGCAAATGAGTATTTTGACCACATCATCCTCTTTATGCATGTTGTCTTACTCCAAGCTGTATAGGCTCAAAAGCCTACTACCAATTAAGCATATTAGGTGATGTGCATCTCTGTAATGAGAAGGGGTGTGGTCTAATGACATTAACACCCTATATCAGGTGTGCATAATTATTAGGCAACTTCCTTTCCTTTGGCAAAATGGGTCAAAAGAAGGACTTGACAGGCTCAGAAAAGTCAAAAATAGTGAGATATCTTGCAGAGGGATGCAGCACTCTTAAAATTGCAAAGCTTCTGAAGCGTGATCATCGAACAATCAAGCGTTTCATTCAAAATAGTCAACAGGGTCGCAAGAAGAGTGTGGAAAAACAAAGGCACAAAATAACTGCCCATGAACTGAGAAAAGTCAAGCGTGCAGCTGCCAAGATGCCACTTGCCACCAGTTTGGCCATATTTCAGAGCTGCAACATCACTGGAGTGCCCAAAAGCACAAGGTGTGCAATACTCAGAGACATGGCCAAGGTAAGAAAGGCTGAAAGACGACCACCACTGAACAAGGCACACAAGCTGAAACGTCAAGACTGGGCCAAGAAATATCTCAAGACTGATTTTTCTAAGGTTTTATGGACTGATGAAATGAGAGTGAGTCTTGATGGGCCAGATGGATGGGCTTGTGGCTGGATTGGTAAAGGGCAGAGAGCTCCAGTCCGACTCAGACGCCAGCAAGGTGGAGGTGGAGTACTGGTTTGGGCTGGTATCATCAAAGATGAGCTTGTGGGGCCTTTTCGGGTTGAGGATGGAGTCAAGCTCAACTCCCAGTCCTACTGCCAGTTTCTGGAAGACACCTTCTTCAAGCAGTGGTACAGGAAGAAGTCTGCATCCTTCAAGAAAAACATGATTTTCATGCAGGACAATGCTCCATCACACGAGTCCAAGTACTCCACAGCGTGGCTGGCAAGAAAGGGTATAAAAGAAGAAAATCTAATGATATGGCCTCCTTGTTCACCAGATCTGAACCCCATTGAGAACCTGTGGTCCATCATCAAATGTGAGATTTACAAGGAGGGAAAACAGTACACCTCTCTGAACAGTGTCTGGGAAGCTGTGGTTGCTGCTGCACGCAATGTTGATGGTGAACAGATCAAAACACTGACAGAATCCATGGATGGCAGGCTTTTGAGTGTCCTTGCAAAGAAAGGTGGCTATATTGGTCACTGATTTGTTTTTGTTTTGTTTTTGAATGTCAGAAATGTATATTTATGAATGTTGAGATGCTATATTGGTTTCACTGGTAAAAATAAATAATTGAAATGGGTATATATTTGTTTTTTGTTAAGTTGCCTAATAATTATGCACAGTAATAGTCACCTGCACACACAGATATCCCCCTAAAATAGCTATAACTAAAAACAAACTAAAAACTACTTCCAAAACTATTCAGCTTTGATATTAATGAGTTTTTTGGGTTCATTGAGAACATGGTTGTTGTTCAATAATAAAATTAATCCTCAAAGGGGGACGCTTCCGGGCGGTTGCCAAGATGGCTGACTTATTTTGAAGCTGTGTAGACAAGCTGATAAAACCGTTATATATCAGCGGATTGGGCTCTCATCTGCTCTTAATTTTCGCATATAGTGTTTCAAGAGTACCTTGCAACACGAGGAACTACATTGGAGACCCCTTTTTCCAGTTTTAAAGTACCGGAACGGTGAGCCTTTAGCGGCGGAGTGAATATCTCTGTGGCCTGCACCTAACCCCCCCCGGAGAACACCGGGTAGAGCAGCTATTTCAGCTGCAGGTTGATCTAACACTTGATAATCCTGGCAGCACATCATACCCTATACTGTTATCAGTTCTAACTGTTGGGCCAGCGCTGAAATAATACAGGGGAGATCATGACAAGCATCATGGCAGCAGTCGACAGATGGCAGGAAGCGGTGTTATGATTGCTCGATGTTCACTTCTTGGAGCTAGAGCAAAAGCTGTACAACCTCCTTCTAACCAAGCAGCAAACCCCAAAAAATCTGACGGACACCCAGTGTGATCACCAGGCACAGGCCCTAGGAGATGCCGACACGATTGCTCCACATCGGAACCAGGTGCTTACTCACCTCGACAAGAGTCGTGGAGAGATCATGCCCATAGCTGCCGGTTCTATTCCCCCAAAGCTTGGGCGAGATCGCCGACCTGCTAAGAAGCAGAAAAGAGTATCAGTAGCGGGGATACGGAGAAGGTGCTCTCTGGGGGCCTTGTGTCGGCTGAAGTTACTTAAGAAGAAACATGCGGCTAAGATGGCGGACCCTAAAACGCTGCTACTAAATCAGTGTAAACAGAAGAATTTGGGCGCTTCAACAAGCAGTCCGGTCTCTGATACCCAGAATAGGAGTGTTCCTCTAATGTATATGCGGTTTCAGCTGCTCCCGGCACCGCTCTGTGTTAAGGATCTGCATATGCCAATTCTCCCGAAGCCGCAACTTCCTAACCTAGCTAGACCAGAGAGCCGTAGGTGGAGGGGACAAAGGAACTTGCCGAGTATGACACTTATACTGTCTGCGCTAAAACAGCAGCGTCTTGCATTGTGTTCTCATCAACAGCTGCTAGACTATGTTTGCAGGGCGGCTGCCATCCAGACCATGAAAATAGGAGTGGGGTGAAAAGTTTTCTGTTTATTTTCTGCCGCACAACTGCAGTGGATGCAAATTTATTGAATGATGCCATGTACTTTTCAAACTGCTGCATGTTAAACTTTCTTTTAGCAGCTTACCTCGTGCAATTCACCCTCCTATAAATACTTTCTATAAACTCTAATTATAGTTTAATGATGGCTGCTAAGCTTGATGTACGGGAGTAAGGTGGGTCTGCAAGTTGGGTGTGCGGTTCTTACGATTGTAGGCAGTGCTAGTTTAATAATCTGCCCTTCGAATATTAGTAGCTGCTTTTGTCTGCATTCAATCTAATGTCTTATTGCCGAGTTTAGCAACAGCTAATTGTTAGAAGGATTTTATTCTATGCAATATACTGGGCTTCTGAAGTTGCATTAACTATATTTACTATCTCACTGGGAGCCCCCCTCCCCAACTAATCTATAGTAGCTTGCACTAGAGTACTTGGGGACATTAAGAATTATTTATCATGATCAGTGACAAACTCCCTTTTTGTTTTGCTTTCGTTATAGCGGGAGATCCATATTTTACTACACATCTAACCTTAACCATAGCTTCCCTAAAAGTTCTGAAAATGGAAGTGGGCTTAAATCTTTGGAGATATTGGGGGTTAATCTGTGTCATATTACACCAGCCTAGGTTTTGGTTCTATCATAATATTTTCCATTCCTGACTATGCCCCCAATAGTTGTATTATTTATATATACAGTCCAATCGTCCTCCACTACAGAAACTCCATGCCTAGTTGCCCAAAGGTGGATCTTAAATATTATCTAGGGGATTAATTTATACTGTTTTAGTGGTTAACACTGATGTATGGTTTGTGAGTCTGTATTATCTGTGCTGCACCAGACTTTGGTCATTATAGGTTTACTTATTATATCTTTCAGCCCCACAGTTTCTTTATTCTTCTAATTTTACATAATCCTTGCACGCATTTAAAGTGCTGTTTAATTATATATTTAAGCAAACAAAAAAACAAAAAACAAAATGAGGTTTTCATTGAGGCCCAAAAGTGGTCTCCTTTAGTCTTGTATAACCTTCATTATTAAGTTTATTCTGTTATAAGGTCCAAAAGTGGCCTTCTGAGTGTCTAAGAAGGTTAGCATTTACTAAGGCAAGCTGTCTCACTACTGCATAATTACAATGTCTGCTAATGTTAATTTCTTGTATTTACCACAACAATTTGTCATTTATATGTATTTTAAGATTATTGTGACTTTTCATTTTTATGCCTTCAGCTTAACCTCAATAAAAATTATAAAAAATTAATCCTCAAAAATACAACTTGCCTAATAATTCTGCGCTCCCTGTATATAGAATAGTACAGGAAGACATGTAACATTTTCCAGTATAGATACAGACCAACAGCACTCTAATGGTTCTAACACATAGGATGACCCAGTCATAGAGATACCTGAGTCACAACAGGGAGGATTGGAACCTAGTACTAGTAGGAAAGAATTAAAGACACTAGTGAAGCAACCCACACAAACTAGCACCCCTAAAAAAACTGAAGGTACCATTCGGTACCTCAGCAGGGTCAGGAAAACCGCAAAGAAATAGCAGTTATCAACCTCTCTGATGTTATATTATCCAAAGTAGAAATTGATTTATTAAATAAAGGTTTGACATATGCACCTGCTAACAATTTTGATGTAATTAATACACTTATTGATGTTAATAAATTTGTTTGGAAGTTAGTTTTGAAAAAACATTTTTTGCATCACGATGAAGATACACCAATTGAGGACACATCTCCCCCCACTTATGGCCAGTCAGTTGGCCTGAAATATACTGACCTAACACAGCTCACTCACCTAATTTCACTTGAGCAAGAATCAATCAGACACACCCAATCACTTTTAAACACCACTATCTCATTTCCTTATAAAAACACCACTTATTTTTATCCAATACACTCAAGACATCATCTTTTGGATTTATACCAGAGAGTAGTAGAGAAAGAACTCACTGAACATTTCAGAACAATTGAAAGTAATTTCCCTTTAAGACCACATGATAACATGACAAAATCACAGAGACTGGCACTAGCCAGATTGCAGAAGAATGACAAAATTGTCATCACCCAAGCTGACAAGGGTGGGGCAGTTGTTGTGCTAAATAAAAGTGACTATATCACTGAGGTTAATTCACAACTGAGTGATAATTCTTTATATACCAAGCTCACTTTTAACCCTACACTTTCCTTTAAGAACAAACTTTCCCACCTTTTGGATTTAGCAGTAGAAAACAACTTTATGGATAAAGATTTAGCCTCTTACATCTTTGTTTCAGAGCCCAGCACCCCTTATTTTCGCATAGTGCCCAAAATACATAAACAGCTAATTAAACCCCCAGGATGGCCCATTGTGGCCAGCAATGGTTCACTGTGCGAAAGATTGGGTACCTGGCTGGATTACATATTACAACCTACTATGTTATCCCTACCTGGTTATATTAGGGATAGTACACAACTCATAACACAATTAAGGGACATTGTTTGGAAGGATACATTTAATTGGGTCACTATAGATGTGGCGGTGTTGTATTCCAACATTCCCCATACATTGGGATTGGAAGCAATCAACACTATGTTACATCGAAACTCCACCTATAGTCACCAATTTATCTCCTTCATTGTCCAAGTCACAGAATTTTTACTAAAACATAATTTTTTTATGTTTCAAGGGGAATACTATCTGCAGAGATGCGGTACGGCAATGGGGGCGAAATTTGCCCCGGCTTGAGCTAACATCTACATGGGCTGGTTAGAGCTCAACCGCATCTTTGCAGATAGTTTCCCCTTTCCTAACAATGTCATTTTATACGGACGTTTCATTGACGATATAATAGTCATTTGGGACACTGAGGACAATAATACGGTTGACACCTTTATTAATTTTATGAATGACAATCAATACAACTTGTCCTTCACAGCCCACAGTAGCCCAGCCGAGATTAATTTTCTTGATCTACTACTTGAAGTGGATCAGGATAAAATCCTCACCTCCACCTACCGTAAACCTCTAGCCCGTAACACCATATTACGAGCAGATTCCTGCCACATCCCCCACTTGAAAAGAGGGATCCCAAAAGCACAATACTTGTGGTTGCGCAGGAACTGCTCTGATGTTAATAAATTCAACCTTCAAGCCAAAGAATTGACCACTAGATTAGTGCAAAGAGGTTACCACAAAGCCACTCTTGTAAAATTAGCACTACAGGTTGCTCAAATGGATAGACATGAACTTTTTATATCCACAAAAAAGAACACAGCTTTTCATAATAAGGGTAGCACAGACCCCCACAGCCGGTCCACACTGTTTATAACACAGTTTAGTAGACAGTACCAACAGATTTGCAATGTAGTCAAGAAAAACTTGACCATATTGAAGGGCGATGATGCCCTACTTGAAGTAATAACAAAAGGAGTAAAATGCATAGCCAGAAAAGCACCTACCATAGGAGATTTAACTAGGAAAAACTTAGTAGGCAAACCCATATCTAATGTAACACAAACAAATTGGCTAAGTCCCAAATTGGGATGCTTTAAGTGTGGCCATGTCCCGTGTAAAGCATGCACCTGTATTACAGTTATAGACACCTTTACTTCTAGCGTTACACAACAAACCTTCAAGATTAGGGACATAATTGATTGCACTTCTCAATTTGTCATTTATCTTGTCAATTGTCTCTATTGCTCCCAGCAGTATGTAGGGATTACAACTCGTCCCTTAAAAGACTGAATTTGTGAACATTTGCGGTCCCTTGACGATAAAGAACCTAAAACACCTGTAGCAAAACACTTTAGACTCCATGTTTTAGGCTCTAGATATTTTTCTTGTATAGGGATTGATAAAATCAAAATGCACCCCAGGGGGGGCGATAGAGAGAAAAACCTTCGAAAGAAAGAGATTTTTTGGATATTTAAATTGCACACAAGGGTACCTGAAGGTATTAACAAAAGAATGGATGTAGACCTGTTTGTAGAATAGTTACATATAATATAAGGTCACTACATTCAGATTAATAACCATGTTCCAGTAATCAGTTAGAAGTAACAAGTTGTACAGAACTTAATTATGTAAAAAAAAGTTTTAGTTTTTCTTCTCCTTATTTATTATTGAATGTTTTTGATTATGCATTTTTTATTATATATGTTTTTTATTTTTCTCTTTTAGTTATTAATTTACTTTTCACATGTGAAAGTCTTCTTTATGTTTTTTACTTAATATTTTCTATGATATAGGAGTTCTTTTTTCCCTTCTTCTGTCAGATATATATGATAAATTTGTTTAATTTATTGCCCTGTACCTGTACCACTGGCTTCCTTTATGTAGTTTACTCTGTTGACCTGCACTTTTGTGATGTCACTAAGAGCCTATTGGTCGGCTAGCTGTATATAGGGAATAGTATTACCTGTGATCCTTAGCCTCTGATGAAGCGCATGTGCGCATGCGCAAAACGCGTCAGGTGATCTCTGAGCTATTCACCTTTACACCTGGCAACTGTTGCTGAATAAATACTTTTTTCAAGCCTCAAGTCTCCGGTTGTCCATCTCTCCTTTCGGAACCTGGTTTTATACAGATATATATATATATATATATATATATATATATATATATATATATACATATATATATATATATATATATATATATATATATATTATATATATATATATATATATATATATATATATATATATATATATATATATATATATATATATATATATATATATATATATATATATATATATATATATATATATACAGTGGGGCAAAAAAGTATTTAGTCAGCCACCAATTGTGCAAGTTCTCCCACTTAAGAAGATGAGAGAGGCCTGTAATTTTCATAATAGGTATACCTCAACTATGAGAGTCAAAATGTGGAAACAAATCCAGACAATCACATTGTCTGATTTGGAAAGAATTTATTTGCAAATTATGGTGGAAAATAAGTATTTGGTCACCTACAAACAAGCAAGATTTCTGGCTCTCACAGACCTGTATTTTCTTCTTTAAGAGGCTCCTCTGTCCTCCACTCATTACCTGTATTAATGGCACCTGTTTGAACGTGTTATCAGTATAAAAGACACCTGTCCACAACCTTAAACAGTCACACTCCAAAATCCACTATGGTGAAGACCAAAGAGCTATCGAAGGACACCAGAAACAAAATTGTAGACCTGCACCAGGCTGGGAAGACTGAATCTGCAAAAGGCAAGCAGCTTGGTTTGAAGAAATCAACCGTGGGAGCAATAATTAGTAAATGGAAGACATAAAAGACCACTGATAATCTCCCTTGATCTGGGGCTCCATGCTAGATCTCACCCCGTGGGGGTCAAAATGATCACAAGAACGGTGAGCAAACCTCCCAGAACCACACAGGGGGACCTAGTGTATGACCTGCAGAGCTGGGACTAACGTAACAAAGGCTACCATCAGTAACACACTACGCCGCCAGGGACCCAGATCCTGCAGTGCCAGACGTGTCCCCCTGCTTAAGCCAGTACATGTCCGGGCCCATCTGAAGTATGCTAGAGAGCATTTGGACGATCCAGAAGTGGATTGGGAGAATGTCATATGGTCAGATGAAACCAAAGTAGAACTGTTTGGTAGAAACACAACTTGTCGTGTTTGGAGGAGAGAGAACACCATACCTACTGTGAAGCATGGGGGTGGCAACATCATGCTTTGGGGCTGTTTCTCTGCAAAGGGAACAGGACGACTGATCCGTGTACATGAAAGAATTAATTGGGCCATGTATCGTGAGATTTTGAGTGCAAACCTCCTTCCATCAGCAAGGGCATTGAAGATGAAACGTGGCTGGGTCTTTCAGCATGACAATGATCCCAAACACACCGCCCGGGCAACAAAGGAGTGGCTTCGTAAGAAGCATTTCAAGGTCCTGGAGTGGCCTAGCCAGTCTCCAGATCTCAACCCCATAGAAAACCTTTGGAGGGAGTTGAAAGTCTGTGTTGCCCAGCGACAGCCCCAAAACATCACTGCTCTAGAGGAGATCTGCATGCAGGAATGGGCCAACAAACCAGCAACAGTGTGTGACAACCTTGTGAAGACTTACAGACAATGTTTGACCTCTGTCATTGCCAACAAAGGATATATAACAAAGTATTGAGATGAACTTTTGATATTGACCAAATACTTATTTTCCACCATAATTTGCAAATAAATTCTTTCCAAATCAGACAATGTGATTGTCTGGATTTGTTTCCATATTTTGTCTCTCATAGTTGAGGTATACCTATGATGAAAATTACAGGCCTCTCTCATCTTCTTAAGTGGGAGAACTTGCACAATTGGTGGCTGACTAAATACTTTTTTCCCCCACTGTATATATATATATATATAATATATATATATATATCCAGAAAAAGCGCAATCCAAAGGTCTTTTGAAACATACAATTGTCACTTTTATTAGCGTGAACGTTTTCGGGTAAACAACCCGTCCTCAGACAAACAGTGAATAAAATTCACTTACCCGCCACAAAACATATAACCATCTGTGAAAGCTGCAAAACGCTACGTTCTGCCCAGTAGATCCGCCCCCAACGTCAGCATAACCATCCGGGGCAGCATGAGTCTGCATACAATAAAACTAGTGTGGAACAAAACCAAACTGTGTTAACAAAACTTAAATAGCATAACAAACTGAGCAGGAATTGCTATAATGATATAAGTATTAGACAATCAGACATAGGAAATAATAGAAACTAGTGGCGAGGCAAAAGATATATCACAGTGTCCGATTGTCTAATCCTTATATCATTATAGCAATTCCTGTTCAGCTTGTTATGCTATTTAAGTTTGGTTTTGTTCCACACTAGTTTTATTGTATGCAGACTCACGCTGCCCCGGATGGTTACGCTCACATTGGGGGTGGAGCTACTGGGCAGAACGCAGCTTTCACAGATGGTTATATGCTTGGTAGTGGGTAAGTGTATTTTATTCACTGTTTGTCTGAGGACGGGTTGGTTTACCCGAAAACGTTCACGCTAATAAAAGTGACAATTGTATGTTTCAAAAGACCTTTGGAGTGCGCTTTTTCTGGACATATATTAATAATTTTTGCTGCACCTAAGGCTGATGTTTGTTTTTATTCTGGCGTGCACACCGTCTGAAGTCTATATATATATATATATATATATATATATATATATATAAAATATTTAGTTTATTGGGCACAAGCTGTGTAGTATAGGTGCTAGGTATCTAAAGGCGCGTGCATGTGGTAATATCTCTGTATAAGGCAACCTACTGGGGAGACTATTTGCGTGCCAATCTTGCCTTTTGTCTGGAGACGATTGTCTTATTGAAGTTGGGTGAATATCAGTTTGGAGACAACAGGGGCGGAGCTCGGTATCAAAACGAACCCATTCAGCATTCACAGCATCTGTTGGAAATTGACCTGATCACGTCTCACACTTACCTCATACGATTGGGGGTGTGGCTAGTAAGTAGTATATATAAGCCTGAACGGATATCAACTGTTTTGAAACCCTCGAACTGCTAAGACTCACTATCGTATCTCACAATTTTGGAATATCACTGCTGTTACCAGCATTACTTTTCTGCAAATTTGGAACTGTCACCATTACAAGCTTTAGGTTCTTATTTGATAAAAGGACTAATTTCTACAGTTACTAGCACTGTTATCTTTCAATGTAGGACCATTGCCTTTATTATTGTGATGTTATTATTTGATTAACAAACTCCTAATTTGACAAAATATATTTGTGGTGGTCACACTAACTGGCGCTGAATTCCTTCCAGCACTCTTCTTTTCACATTTTTTGTTTTAAGGGATTACCTAGAAAGGGTTCTTCCGCCTACTGGAAGGTTCATTCATAGCAGCCAATTATCTGTTTTCCCACCCTAAGTATACACATATGAATTTAAATGCATTTTGATATAAGCACAAACCTCTATTGTTAATCTCTGATAGATCTTTGGATTTCATAGTAGCTTTTATATTGTAGCAGATTCTATTTGTTGAAACGCTCACTTACAAGTACACATATATGCATGTATTTCTTTTGCATGATGTACCGAGTCCACGGATTCATCCTAACTTGTGGGATATTGTCCTTCCTGACAGGAAGTAGCAAAGAGAGCACCACAGCAGAGCTGTCTATATAGCTCCCCCCTTAACTCCACCCCCCAGTCATTCTCCTTTGCTGGCTCTAAGCAGGAAGAGTAAAGAGAAGAGGTGTTAAACTGTTGGTTTTATTTTATCTTCAATCAAGTGTTTGTTATTTTTAAATGGTACCAGTGTTGTACTATTTACTCTCAGGCAGGACATAGATGAAGATTTCTGCCTGGAGGATGATGATCTTAGCATTTGTAACTAAGGTCCACTGCTCTTCCCACAGAAGCTGAGGAGTACAGGAAAACTTCAGTGTGAGGAACGGTTTCTTGCTATACAGCAATGAGGTATGTTCAGTCATATTTTCTGAAGAGACTGTGTTAACTCAGAAAGGCTGACAGTGTCCCCATTAGGGGAAGGGGAAGCAGTAATCCTAGTGTTATCAGTGGTTTTTACTAGCTTGCATAAAGGGTTAATTTTTGGTGGGCACTCAGTTTGTTATGTGAATTTGGGACAAACGTTTTTGTGTCTGGGAGTAACGTTTTCTGTTTTATGGGACATTTGCTTGCGGGTTCTTTGGGGTTGTTTATAACCCACATGGCTTTCAGGCAGGGTTTGTTAGTTTTGTGTAGGCCCCAGCAACATCGAGTGAGGTGGGCGGGGCCTACATTTACAAGCAGCAAGCAACTTCTCCTGAGCGTCTTCTGAGGGACTAATTGAAGCTTTAAACCCCATATTATCGCTTCCTAAGGTTCCTAAGCAGAGCTGTGGCAAGGTGCTAACAGCGGTTTTAACCGGTTTTAGACATATTTCAATCCGTTTTTTTCATTTTGGGGTCTATTGCTTTGTTACTTGTGGTGCAATCCTTCTAAAGCTTAGTGGGTACACTGTTAAAATTTCAGAAAAATTGAAGCAATTTTAACCTGTTTTGCAGTTTGTGTATGCCTTTTTTTTCTCTTAAAGGCACAGTACCGTTTTTGCAAATTGTGTTTTTTTTCATTAAATAAAGTGTGTTCCAAGCTTGCTTGCTTTGTTACTAGTCTGTTAAACATGTCTGACAATGAGGAAACTCATTGTTCAATTTGTTTAGAAGCCATTGTGGAACCCCCTCTTAGAATGTGTCCCACTTGTACTGATATGTCTATAAATTGCAAACAGCATATTTTGACTTATAAAAGTTTGGCATTAGATGATTCTCAGACAGAAGGAAATCAGGTTTTGCCATCTAGTTCTTCCCAAGTGTCACAACCAGTAACGCCCGCACAAGCGACGCCGAGTACTATAAGTGCGTCTAATTTCACCTTGCAAGATATGGCTTCAGTTATGAATACTACCCTCACAGAGGTTTTATCTAAGCTGCCTGGGTTGCAAGGGAAGCGCAGTAGCTCTGGTTTAAGAACAAATGCTGAGCCTTCTGACGCTTTAGTTGCCGTATCCCATATTCCCTCGCAATGTTCTGAGGTAGGGATGAGGGATTTGCTGTCTGAGGGAGAGATTTCTGATTCAGAAAAGATGTTCTCTCAGACAGATTCAGATATGACGGCATTTAAATTTAAGCTACAGCACCTCCGCTTATTGCTCAGGGAGGTTTTAGCTACTCTGGATGATTGTGACCCTATTGTAGTTCCAGAGAAATTTTTGTAAAATGGACAAATATTTAGAGGTTCCTGTTTACACTGATGTGTTTCCGGTCCCTAAGAGGATTTCGGACATTGTTACTAAGGAGTGGGATAAACCAGGTATTCCGTTCTCTCCCCCTCCTGTTTTTAAGAAAATGTTTCCCATTTCTGACACCATAAAGGACTCATGGCAGACGGTCCCTAACGTGGAGGGGAGCTATTTCTACCCTGGCTAAGCATACAACTATACCTGTTGAAGACAGTTGTGCTTTCTTTGATCCTATGGATAAAAAATTAGAGGGTCTCCTAAAGAAAATTTTTGTTCTTAAAGGTTTTCTTCTTTAACCTATAGCATGCATTGTTCCTGTAACCACTGCAGCTGCCATTTGGTTTGAGGCTCTAGAAGAGGCTCTTCAGATGGAGACCCCACTAGATTATATTTTGGACAGAATTAAGGCTGTTAAGTTGGCTAATTCTTTTATTACAGACGCCGCTTTTCATTTTGCTAAATTAGCGGCTAAGAATTCAGGTTTTGCCATTTTAGCGCGTAGAGCGTTATGGCTTAAGTCCTGGTCAGCTGATGTGTCATCTAAATCTAAGCTTTTGTCCATCCCTTTCAAAGGTAAGACCCTATTCGGGCCTGCATTGAAAGAGATAATTTCAGACATTACTGGAGGGAAGGGTCATACCCTCCCTCAGGATAAGTCAAATATGACAAGGACCAAACAAAATAATTTTCGTTCCTTTCGAAACTTCAAGAGTGGTCCCTCTACCTCTTCCCCTGCTGCAAAGCAAGAGGGGAACTTTGCTCAATCCTAGCCAACCTGGAGACCTAATCAGGCTTGGAACAAGGGTAAACAGGCCAAAAAGCCCCCAATCCGGGATCGGATCTAGTAGGGGGCAGACTCTCTCTCTTTGCTCAGGCCTGGGCAAGAGACGTTCAGGATTCCTGGGCAGTAGAAATTGTAACCCAGGGATATCTTCTAGATTTCAAGAATTCCCCTCCAAGGGGGAGGTTCCATCTTTCTCAATTGTCTGTAAACCCGACAAAAAGAGAGGCGTTCTTACGCTGTGTAGAAGACCTTTTTACCATGGGAGTGATCTGCCCAGTTCCAAAAGCAGAACAGGGGCAGGGGTTCTACTCCAATCTGTTTATAGTTCCCAAAAAGGAGGGAGCCTTCAGACCAATTCTGGATCTCAAGATCCTAAACCAATTCCTAAGAGTTCCATCTTTACAAGATGGAGACCATTCAGACTATCTTACCATTGATCCAGGAGGGTCAATATATGACCACCGTGGACTTAAAGGATGCGTATCTGCACATTCCTATCCACAAAGATCATCACCATTTCTTCAGGTTCGCCTTTCTGGACAAGCATTATCAGTTTGTGGCTCTTCCTTTCGGGTTGGCCACGGCGCCGCAAATCTTCACGAAGGTGCTAGGGTCCCTTCTGGCGGTTCTAAGGCCACGGGGCATAGCAGTGGCGCCTTATCTAGACGACATTCTAATTCAAGCGTCGTCCTTCCAACTAGCCAAGTCTCACACGGACTTAGTGTTGGCCTTTCTAAGGTCTCACGGGTGGAAAGTGTACGTGAGTCATTTCTAGGGACTCTGATAGACTCGGTGGACATGAAAATATTTCTGATGGAGGTCAGGAAATCAAAGATTTTGTCCACCTGCCGAGCTCTTCATTCCATTCCTTGGCTGTCAGTGGCTCAGTGTATGGAGGTAATCGGACTAATGGTAGCGGCAATGGACATAGTTCCGTTTGCTCGCTTGCGTCTCAGACCACTGCAACTATGCATGCTCAATCAGTGGAATGGGGATTATGTGGATTTATCTCCTCAGATAAATCTGGATCAAGAGACCAGAGACTCTCTTCTTTGGTGGTTGTCACAGGATCATCTGTCCCAGGGAATGTGTTTCTGCAGGCCAGAATGGGTTATAGTGACGATAGACGCCAGTCTTCTGGGCTGGGGTGCAGTCTGGAATTCCCTGAAAGCTCAGGGTTTGTGGACTCGGAAGGAGGCTCTCCTACCGATAAATATTCTGGAATTAAGAGCGATATTCAATGCTCTCCAGGCATGGCCTCAGCTGGCTTCGGCCAGATTCATCAGGTTTCAGTCGGACAACATCACGACTGTGGCTTATATCAATCATCAGGGCGGAACAAAAGTTCCTTAGCGATGATAGAAGTCTCAAGGATAATCCAATGGGCAGACGCTCTCTCTTGCCATTTGTCAGCGATCTATATCCCAGGTGTAGAGAACTGGGAGGCAGATTTTCTAAGTCGTCAGACTTTTCATCCGGGGGAGTGGGAACTCCATCCGGAGGTGTTTGCTCAGCTGGTTCGGCTATGGGGCACACCAGAGTTGGATCTGATGGCGTCTCTTCAGAACGCCAAACTTCCTCGTTACGGCTCCAGGTCAAGGGATCCTCAGGCTGTACTGATAGATGCTCTAGCAGTACCCTGGTCGTTCAACCTGGCTTATGTGTTTCCACCTTTCCCTCTCCTTCCACGTCTGATTGCCAGAAAGGACCTTCTGATTCAAGGTCCATTCAAGCATCCAAATCTAATTTCTCTGCAACTGACTGCTTGGAGATTGAACGCTTGATTCTATCAAAGCGGGGTTTCTCTGAGTCAGTCATAAATACCTTGATTCAGGCTCGAAAGCCTGTTACCAGGAAAATGTATCATAAGATATGGCGTAAATATCTTTTTTGGTGCGAATCTAAAGGCTTCTCCTGGAGTAAAATCAGGATTCCTAGGATTTTGTCTTTTCTCCAAGAGGGATTGGAGAAAAGATTATCAGCTAGTTCCCTAAAGGGACAGATATCTGCTCTGTCTATTTTGTTGCACAAGCGTCTGGCAGATGTTCCAGACATTCAGGCTTTTTGTCAGGCTTTAGTTAGAATTAAGCCTGTGTTTAAACCTATTGGTCTGCCATGGAGTCTAAATTTAGTTCTTAGAGTTCTTCAGGGGGTTCCGTTTGAACCCATGCATTCCATAGATATTAAGCTTTTATCTTGGAAACTTTTGTTCCTAGTTGCTATCTCTTCAGCTCGAAGAGTTTCTGAACTATCTGCATTACAATGCGACTCTCCTTATCTTGTGTTCCATGCTGATAAGGTGGTTTTGTGTACCAAGCCTGGGTTCCTACCTAAGGTTGTTACTAACAGGAATATCAATCAAGAAATTGTTGTTCTGTCTCTGTGTCCTAATCCTTCTTGTAAGAAGGAACGTCTGTTGCACAACTTGGACGTGGTTTGTGCTTTGAAATTTTATTTGCAGGCAACCAAAGATTTTCTTCAAACATCTTCTTTGTTTGTTGTCTTTTCTGGAAAGCGTAGGGGTCAAAAGGCTACGGCGACTTCTCTTTCCTTTTGGCTGAAAAGCATCATCCGTTTGGTTTATGAGACTGCTGGACAGCAGCCTCCTGAAAGGATTACAGCTCATTCTACTAGAGCGGTAGCTTCCACATGGGCTTTTAAAAATGATGCTTCTGTTGAACAGATTTGTAAGGCTGCGACTTGGTCGTCGCTTCATGCCTTTTCAAAATTTTATAAATTTGATACTTTTGCTTCTTCGGAGGCTATTTTTGGGAGAAAGGTTTTGCAAGCAGTGGTGCCTTCCGTTTAGGTTCCTGTCTTGTCCCTCCCTTCATCCGTGTCCTAAAGCTTTGGTATTGGTATCCCACAAGTTAGGATGAATCCGTGGACTCGGTACATCATGCAAAAGAAAACAAAATTTATGCTTACCTGATAAATTTCTTTCTTTTGCGATGTACCGAGTCCACGGCCCGCCCTGTCTATTCAAGACAGATAGTATTTTTTTATGTAAACTTCAGTCACCTCTGCACCTTATAGTTTCTCCTTTTCTTCCTTAGCCTTCGATCGAATGACTGGGGGGTGGAGTTAAGGGGGGAGCTATATAGACAGCTCTGCTGTGGTGCTCTCTTTGCTACTTCCTGTCAGGAAGGACAATATCCCACAAGTTAGTATGAATCCGTGGACACGGTACATCGCAAAAGAAAGAAATTTATCAGGTAAGCTTAAATTTAGTTTTTTTCATATGTGATATTTTGGAATCTATACTGAGGATAGACAGTGTTTTAATTTAACTTTAAATTATTTCTATTTCTCAGAACTAATACAAGTATTGTGTATTTAACATTGTATTGCAGATTGCACTGAGTTTTGCGCACCCATTACCAGGAAGCTTGCAGCTGTACTAGTTACATTTGCATTCTACTTTCCATACAATATATATATATATATATAATATAAAATATATATATATATATATAATATAAAATATATATGTGTCCATGGATACAATTCATTTATATAAAACAATATAAGACTTGTAAAAGACAGGACAAAATTTACAAACGCATACAGGAGGGATTGAGGGCCTTTATATATATATATATATATATATATATATATATATATATATATATATATATATATATATATATATATATACAGTATATATTATATATATATATATATATATATACATATATATAAAATATATATATATATATTTCTTTCATGTAATTGGCAAGAGTCCATGAGCTAGTGACATATGGGATATACAATCCTACCAGGAGGGGCAAAGTTTCCCAAACCTCAAAATGCCTATAAATACACCCCTCACCACACCCACAATTCAGTTTTACAAACTTTGCCTCCTATGGAGGTGGTAAAGTAAGTTTGTGCTAAGATTTCTACGTTGATATGCGCTTCTCAGCATTTTGAAGCCCGATTCCTCTCAGAGGACAGTGAATGTCAGAGGCATGTGAAGGGAGTATCACCTATTGAATGCAATGGTTTTCCTCACGGGAGATCTATTTCATAGGTTCTCTGTTATCGGTCATAGAGATTCATTGCCTACCTCCCTTTTCAGGTTGACGATATACTCTCATATACCATTACCTCTACTGATAACTGTTTAAGTACTGGTTTGGCTATCTGCTATATGTGGATGGGTGTCTTTCGGTAAGTATGTTTTTATTACTTAAGACACCTTCGCTATGGTTTTGGCACTTTATGCATTAATATAAAGTTCTAAATATATGTATTGTACTTATATTTGCCATGAGTCAGGTTCATGTATTTCCTTTTGCAGACTGTCAGTTTCATATTTTGGGGAAAAAACATATTTAGGAACTATTTTTTCCCTGGGGTTTAGTCTTTTTTTTCAAATTGACTGCTTTTTTCTTTAAAATTTGCGGGCAAAATTTGGCCCGCGGGTGCGCAGAATGCCAAAGTTTATTGTGTAATTTCTGGCTCGGGAATTTTTTTGGCGCGAAGGTACGTCCGATGACTAAATTTCGTCATTTCCGGCGTCAACGCCGAGTTCTTTGCACAAGGTTGCGTCGTTAGTGGCGCAAGTGTGTCATTTCCGGATGTTGATAGCGGCAAAAAAATTTCAGTTACGTTGTGCGTCATACTTGGCGCCAAATAATTTCATTATTTAAATCCCCATTCATATATGCCTCTTGCCTTTTTCTATTTCAGAGGGCTATGCTGTTTGCATTTTTTTCCCATTCCTGAAACTGCCATGCAAGGAAATTGATAATTTTGCTTTATATGTTGTTTTTTCTCTTACATTTTGCAAGATGTCTCAATCTGATCCTGTCTCAGAAGTATCTGTTTGAACTCTGCTGCCTGATATCAGTTCTACCAAAGCTAAGTGCATTTGTTGTAAACTTGTGGAGATTATATCTCCGGCTGTGGTTTGTAATAAACGTGATGATAAACGTTTACATGCAGATAATGTGTCCATCAGTAATAGTACATTGCCTGTTGCTGTTCCTTCAACATCTAATGTACAAGATATACCTGTGAATTTAAATGAATTTATTGCTGATTCTATTCAGAAGGCTTTGTCTGCCATCCCGCCTTCTAATAAACGTAAAAGGTCTTTTAAAACTTCTCATAAGGTTGGTGAAATTTCAAATGACCGACAACATACTGAATTATCCTTCTCTGATGAGGATCTATCTGATTCAGAAGATCCATCCTCAGATATTGACACTGACAAATCTACGTATTTATTTAAAATGGAGTATATTCGTTCTTTGTTAAAAGAAGTGTTGATTACATTGGATATTGAGGAGAATAGTCCTCTTGATATTAAAACTATTTAAATGTTTAAATTCTGTTTTTTTTTTATTTTTATTTTTTTTTAAATATTTTTATTGAGGTAGTTAAAACATACAATATAGGTAGAAAATGCAATTTCAATTTCACATATTCTCTAAAGACAGGTTACAGTATGACATAACAGTTCACCAACAAAAGAAAATAACCTTGTGAGTATCATCGCAAATACATAAATTAGTGGTTTAACATGTAAATAAAATTATAACAGTGATACCTCATTTTTTAGCTGTAATCTCATTTTTATCCAAATATGTAATCAACAGTAACAAAACAAAATGGGCATATCATGTCTATATGGCACTTTACAGAATTATTGGTGGACATAACTCTCGCCTTTCAAACTGTATGCCTTCTAAATGATATACGGGGCCACTTTTGGACCCCATAACACTTAAAAAAATTACAAAGTTATAGAAGGCGTCAAAGAATAATATGAGACCACTTTTGGGTCCCAAATGGTGAAACTTGTTATATTTTGTGATATGTAATAAACTACACAATCCAACCAGTAGGTTAGCAAAAGAAAAGTAGAAGTGAATATTAGGTCTATAGGGTCACTCTTGGATCCTCAACAAGAACATATATATAGTAGATCTGGACTATGTAAAAATAGACAACAGTGCCGTACAGGATAATAATAAAACAGACCATCAGAACATAGTAGCCAGCTTGCACAACAACAGTTATAGAAAGCTTCACAAAGATGTATGTATAACTAAAAATCATATAATGCTTTTCTCAGCAAAAAATATATCAAACCTGGAGGCTATAGGAGACAAAGCAGGATAGGGACAACAGAATCGTAGCAATTCGTATAGAGCTGAGTGTAAGATTGTTATTATACAAAGCAGAATATCCGATTACCTATATATACTTTTTGTGATAAGTAAGCTTTGTGGGTAATACAGTGGGGATCATGTTGCTACCGATCACTTATGCCATAATGCGAGATGGTGCATCTAACCTATCCCCATTTTGTGAGATCTTAAGTCCTGTATCTTTGTAGTGTGCAAGCTTTTTGCAGTTAGTCCACCACAGGGCTGGGGAGAAATGTAGCATTCCCCGAAGATTGCTGTGATCACCAGTCCGGTTGTATGGCCTAACAGGAAGCTGGTTGCTGCCCCCAGATACTCAAGAGCGTTGCAGATGGAGCCCTTCTCCAGGGTGTATAGGTAAGGAGCTGTAGATGTAGCGGCATCCGTAAAAGCTAGTGGAGGGCTGGCATAATTCCCCCAAGCATTTACTTCAGACCGGAGCGTCACTATTTCTGGGCCTGGGGAGTAGGTGAAGACCCGTCGAGTGTAAGCGACTCCGGGTTTGTCCCTTATAGTAGGTGTCGGGTCATTGGGTGGATCCTCACTTTTACGGCTTAGTATGCTGGGACTAGTTGCGGATGCGTTGCAGGAGAGTATTGCCTCCGTCTCACTTGCAGCGATTGGATCCGAAACTGGGTAATCCTTTTTTGGAGGGGTCCTAGCAATATGAGAGTAAATCAGATGGCTGCACTTCGAGATCGCTTGCGTGTACCGCCAGATCAGACATGGCGTGTGAGGCTTTGTGAGAGACCTCGTACATAGATCCACTTAGATGATCATCAATTCGAGTGAGGTGATAGTGTAGGAGATTCTCTAGTTCTCTAAGAAACTGTGCCTCCATGCTGGCTGTGGCTGTTGAGAAGAATTCAGCAGTATGTAGATTCTTGGGTGATTGTAGAGCACTCAGGCCCTATGTAGCAGCAGTATCCCAAGGGTATACCACTGGGGGGTTTAGAATGAGGCCTTAACCTCTGTGTTAGCTCTGGATTGTTGAAGCAGGCAGCAAACCCTAATAAAAGAACATCGTTCAGGTGCTGTTTTTATCCTTAATCAAATATCTGCTGATTAGAGCCTAGATGGCTGCTGGTTCCAGAGATAATTTGTAGATATTAGGTGAATACTGGAGCAGCTCACAACAACACGACCTATCATGGCCGCCGCCCGGAAGTTCCCCCTTAAATTCTGTTTTTAAACCTCCTGTGGTTACTCCAGAGGTTTTTCCAGTTCCTGATGCTATTTCTGATATGATTTCTAAGGAATGGAATAGGTCTGGTACTTCTTTTATTCCTTCTTCAGGGTTTAAAAAATTGTATCCATTACCAGCAGTTACAATAGAGTTTTGGGAAAAGATCCCCAAAGTTGATGGGGCTATTTCAACTCTTGCTAAACGTACCACTATTCCTATTGGAAGATAGTACTTCTTTTAAAGATCCTTTAGATAGGAAACTTGAATCTTATCTAAGGAAAGCCTATTTATATTTAGGTCATCTTCTCAGGCCTGCAATTTCTTTGGCTGATGTTGCAGCTGCATCAACTTTTTGGTTGGAAAATTTAGCGCAACAAGAATTGGATTCTGATTTGTCTAGCATTGTTCGCTTACTGCAACATGCTAATCATTTTATTTGTGATGCCATTTTTGATATTATCATCAAAATTGATGTTAGATCTGTCTTTAGCTATTTTAGCTAGAAGAGCTTTGTGGCTTAAATCTTGGAATGCTAATATGACTTCTAAGTCCAGATAGCTATCTCTTTCTTTCCAAGGTAATACGTTATTTGGTTCTCAGTTGGTTTCGATTATTTCAACTGTCACTGGGGGGAAGGGAGTTTTTTGCCTCAGGATAAAAGACCTAAGGGTAAATCTAAAGCTTCTAACCATTTTCGTTCCTTTTGACAAAATAAAGAACAAAAACCTAATCCTTCCCCCAAGGAATCTGTTTCCAATTGGAAACCTTCCTCAAATTGGAATAAATCCAAGCCATTTAAAAAACCAAAGCCAGCCCCTAAGTCAGCATGAAGGTGCGGCCCACATTCCAGTGCAGCTAGTAGGAGGCAGATTAAGATTTTTCAAGGATGTTTGGATAGATTCTGTCCAAAATCAATGAATTCAGAATATTGTCTCTCAGGGGTACCAAATAGGATTCAGAGTAAGACCTCCTGTGAGAAGATTTTTTCTCTCGCGCATACCAGTAAATCCAGTAAAAGCTCAGGCTTTCCTGAAGTGTGTTTCAGACCTGGAGTTTTCAGGGGTAATCATGCCAGTTCCATTTCAGGAACAGGGTCTGGGGTTTTATTCAAATCTATTCATTGTCCCAAAGAAGGAAAATTCATTCAGCCCAGTTCTGGATCTGAAAATTTTGAATCGTTATGTAAGAGTACCAACTTTCAAAATGGTGTCTATAAGGACTATTCTGCCTTTTGTTCAGCAAGGACACTATATGTCCACAATAGACTTGCTGGATGTATACCTTCATATTCCGATTCATCCAGATCATTATCAGTTTCTGAGATTCTCTTTTCTAGACAAGCATTACCAATTTGTCGCTCTTCCATTTGGCCTAGCAACAGCTCCAAGAATCTTTTCAAAGGTTCTCTGTGCCCTACTCTCTATAACCAGAGAGCGGGGTATTGCGGTGTTTCCTTATTTGGACGATATCTTGTTTCTAGTCTTTACGTTCTGCAGAATCTTACACAAAACAACTAGTGTTTGTTCTTTGAAAACATGGTTGGAGGATCAATTTACCAAAGAGTTTCTTGATTCCTCTGAAAGGGTCACCTTTTTAGGCTTCCAGATAGATTCAGTGTCCATGTCTCTGTCTCTAACAGACAAGAGACGTTTAAAATTGGTCGCAGCCTGTCGGAACCTTCAGTCTCAGTCACTCCCTTCAGTAGCTATGTGCATGGAAGTTTTAGGCCTCATGACTGCAGCATCGGACGCAATCCCCTTTGCTCGTTTTCACATGAGACCTCTCCAGCTTTGTATGCTGAACCAGTGGTGCAGGGATTATACAAAGATATCACAATTAATATCCTTAAATCCCAATGTTCGACTCTCTCTGATTTGGTGGTTAGATTACCATCGTTTAGTTCAAGGGGCTTCTTTTGTTCGGCCAACCTGGACTGTGATCACAACAGATGCGAGTCTTTCAGGTTGGGGAGCTGTTTGGGGATCTCTGACAGCTCAAGGGGTTTGGAAATCTCAAGAGGCGAGATTACCTATCAATATTTTGGAACTCCGTGCAATTTTCAGAGCTCTTCAGATTTGGCCTCTGTTGAAGAGAGAACCTTTCATTTGTTTTCAGACAGACAATATCACAACTGTGGCATATGTCAATCATCAGGGTGGGACTCACAGTCCCCAAGCTATGAAAGAACTATCTCAGATACTTGTTTGGGTGGAATCCAGCTCTTGTCTAATTTCTGTAGTTCATATTCCAGGTATAGACAATTGGGAGGCGGATTATCTCAGCCGTCAGACTTTACATCTGGGGGAGTGATCCCTCCATCCAGATGTGTTTTCTCAAATTGTTCAGATGTGGGGTCTTCCAGAAATAGATCTGATGGCCTCTCATCTAAACAAGAAACATTCCAGGTACCTGTCCAGGTCCCAGGATCCTCAGGCAGAAGCAGTGGATACGTTGACACTTCCGTTGTGTTATCTACCTGCTTATATTTTTCCTGCCTCTAGTTCTTCTTCCAAGAGTGATCTCCAAAATCATCATGGAACAATCATTTTTGTTGCTGGTGGCTCCAGCATGGCCTCACAGGTTATGGTATGTGAATCTTGTTCGGATGTCCAGTTGCCAAACTTGGCCACTTCCATTAAGGCCAGACATGCTGTCTCAAGGTCCATTTTTCCATCAGGATCTCAATTCATTAAATTTGAAGGTATGGAAATTGAACGTCTAGTGCTTAGTCATAGAGGTTTCTCTGACTCAGTGATTAATACTATGTTACAAGGTCGTAAATCTGTTTATAGAAAGATTTATTATCGAGTTTGGAAAATTTATATTTCATGGTGTTCTTCTCATAAATTCTCTTGACATTCTTTCAGAATTCCTAGAATTTTACAGTTCCTTCAGGATGGTTTAGATAAGGGTTTGTCTGCAAGTTCCTTGAAGGGACAAATCTCTGCTCTTTCTGTTTTATTTCACAGAAAGATTGCTAAACTTCCTGATATTCATTGTTTTGTAAAGGCTTTGGTTCGTATCAAGCCTGTCATTAAATCAATCTCTCCTCCTTGGAGTCTTAATTTGGTTTTGAAGGCTTTACAGGCTCCTCCTTTTGAGCCTATGAACTCTTTGGACATTAAATTACTTTCTTGGAAAATGTTGTTCCTTTTGGACATCTATTCTGCTAGAATAGTTTCTGAATTATCTGCTCTCTCTTCTGAATCTACTTTACTGATTTTTCATCAGGAAAAGGCGGTTTTACGGCATTTATTTAAATTCTTACCTAAGGTTGTGAATTCTAACAACATTAATAGGGAAATTGTTGTCCCTTCCTTGTGTCCTAATCCTAAGAATTCTTTGGAGAAATCCTTACATTCTTTGGATGTGGTGAGAGCTTTGAAATATTATATTGAAGCTACTAAAGATTTCAGGAAGACTTCTAGTCTATTTGTTATATTTTCTGGTTCTAGGAAAGGTCAGAAGGCTTTTGCTGTTTCCTTGGCTTCGTGGTTAAAGCTTTTGATTCTTCAAGCTTATTTGGAGCCGGGTCAAACCCCACCTCAGAGAATTACAGCTCATTCTACTAGATCAGTCTCCACTTCATGGGCTTTTAAGAATGAAGCTTTAGTTGATCAGATTTGCAAAGCAACAACTTGGTCTTCTTTGCATACATTTACTAAATTTTACCGTTTTTATGTATTTGCTTCTTCAGAAGCAGTTTTTGGTAGAAAAGTTCTTCAGGCAGCTGTTTCAGTTTGATTCTTCTGCTGATGTTTTAAGTTTTTCTTTTCATTATGAGAATAACTTATATTTTGAGTTCTGGATTATTTTTTCAGCGGAAATGGCTGTTTTTATTTTATCCCTCCCTCTCTAGTGACTCTTGCGTGGAGTACCACATCTTGGGTATTGCTATCCCATATGTCACTAGCTCTTGGACTCTTGCCAATTACATGAAAGAAAACATAATTTATGTAAGAATTTACCTGATAAATTCATTTATATTCATATTGGCAAGAATCCATGAGGCCCACCCTTTTGTATGGTGGTTATGTTTTTTTTTCTAAAGCACAATTATTTCCAAATTCCTTTGTTGATGCTTTTTACTCCTTTCTTTATCATCCCACTATTTGGCTATTCGTTAAACTGATTTGTGGGTTTATTATTATTATTATCAGGTATTTGTAGAGCGCCAACAGATTCCGCAGCGCTGTAAACATAGTCGGTGTACAGGATAGCTTTTGTAGGGGTCAAGTGGGTAGAGGGCCCTGCCGAGAGTTTCACTGTTGTAGTCGGCTCTTATGAAGCGATCTGTAAACAGCTGGGCCAATAGGCTTACAATCTAAGGGGTTAGAAGGGAAAGCAATGGCGTTAGGAAAGGTTAGTGTTGGTTGTATGCATCCCTGAATAGTAGAGTTTTTAGGGAGTGCTTGAAGCTGTTAAAACTAGGGGAGAGTCTTATGGAGCGAGGCAGGGAATTCCACAAGATGGGGGCCAGTCTGGAGAAGTCCTGTGAATGTGAGGAAGTAACAAGAGAGGAGGAGAGGAGGAGATCCTGAGCTGATCGAAGGGGACGGGAGGGAGAGTATCTAGAGTCAAGTTCTGAGATGTAGGGGGAGCAGTGCAGTTGAGAGCTTTATATGTCAGGGTGAGGATTTTATGTTTAATCCTAGAGGCTAGAGAAATCCAGTGAAGGGATTGGTAGAGAGGTGCAGCAGATGAAGAGCGACGAGTAAGGAAGATGAGCCTGGCAGAGGCATTCATAATGGCTTGTAAAGGAGCTATGCGGCAGCTAGGTAGACCAGAGAGGACGGAATTGCAGTAGTCGAGGCGGGAAAGGATGAGAGAGTGGATTAAAATCTTGGTTGTATCTTGCGTAAGGAAATGTCTAATTTTAGCAATGTTTTTAAGGTGGATGCGGCAGGCTTTAGCCAAGGACTGAAAGTGAGGAGTGAAGGAAAGATCTGAGTCAAGTGTGACCCCAAGACATCGGGTGTGCGGGGTAGGGGTAATGATGGAATTATCAACAGTTATAGAAATTTTGGGGGTGTAGACATTGGAAGAAGGGGGGAAAATAAGGAGTTCAGTTTTGGAGAGATTTAGCTTAAGGTAGTGAGAGGACAGACAAGATGAGATGTGAGAAAGACAGTTAGGGACACAGGTTAGTAAGGAAGGAGGTAGGTCTGGTGCAGAGAGGTAGATTTGGGTGTCATCGGCATACAAATGGTATTGAAACCCATGGGACTTTATTAAGGAACCTAGTGACGACATGTAGATTGAAAAGAGAAGGGGACCAAGGACAGAGCCTTGAGGTACCCCAACAGAAAGTGGTAATGGGGCAGAGGATGCTCCGGAGAAGGCTACACTAAATGTACGGTTAGTCAGATAGGAAGAGAACCACGAGAGAGCTGTGTCGCAGATGCCGAAGGATTGGATGGTTTGGAGAAGAAGAGGGTGGTCAACAGTGTCAAAGGCTACAGACAGGTCAAGGAGGATAAGCAGAGAGAAGTGGCCTTTGGATTTTGCTGTAAGTAGGTCATTGGTAACCTTGATAATTGCTGTCTCTGTAGAGTGATGGGAACGAAATCCAGATTGCAGTGGGTCAAGAAGAGAGTTTAGTGTAAGGAAATGGGATAGACGTGCGTAAACTAGCTTTTCGAGGAGCTTTGAGGCAAGAGGGAGTAGGGAAATAGGGCAGTAATTGGAAGGGGAGGTTGGATCAAGGGAAGGTTTTTTGAGGATAGGTGTGACCAGTGCATGTTTTAAAGATGAGGGAAATATACCAGTGCTGAGGGAGAGGTTGAAAATGTGTGTAAGTATGGAGGTGACGGTAGAAGAGAGGGAGGGGAGTAGCTGTGAGGGGATGGGGTCGAGGGGACAGGTAGTGAGGTGGGAGGACAGTATAAGGGCAGAAACTTCATCCTCATTAACAGGGGCAAAAGAGCTGCGTTTTTGGATATTTGGGATTTGGGTGATCATGAGCTTTTGAGGGGGTGGGAGATTGGAAGTATGTTGAGAGCTGATTTCACTTCTGATGGAGTCAATCTTGTTTTTGAAGTGGCTTGCAAAATCTTGAGCTGAGAGAGAGGTTGTGTAAGGAGGTGGGGGTGGGCGGAGAAGAGTGTTGAACGTGGAGGACAGACGTTTAGGGTTAGAGGAAAGAGTAGAGATGAGATTAGAAAAATATTGTTGCTTATAAAGATTAAGGGCAGAATAGTAGGAGTTCAGGATGAACTTGTAGTGAAGAAAGTCAGCTGAACTCCGAGATTTCCTCCAATGTCGCTCAGCAGTACGGGAGCATCTGCGTAGGTATCGTGTCAGAGGAGTATGCCAGGGCTGAGGATGAGAGTGTGGTTTCTGAGCTAAGGTTGGAGGCGCCAGAGTGTCAATGACCGATGTAAGGGTGGAATTATACTGGCAGATAGATTGGTCAGGGCAGGAAAAGGAGGTGATGGATGAGAGGAGAGGTTTGAGAGAGCTAGCGAGCTGATGCAGATCTAGTGACTTAGTGCTTCTGTGAAGTTTGGTGTGAGGGGTAGAGGGAGGGGGAGTTGTAGGTAGGGAAGTGATGTTGCAAGTTAGGAGATGATGGTCAGAGAGAGGAAAAGGGGAGTTTGTTAAATTTGAAAGAATGCATCGATAGGTGAAAATCGGATCAAGGGAATGACCATCTTTGTGAGTGGGAGAGTCAGTCCATTGTGACAGGCTGAAAGAGGAAGTCAGTTGAAGAAGTTGTATTGGGATTGTGAAGAGGGATGTAAAAGTCGCCAAGAATGAGGGCAGGGGTGTCTGAGGAAAGGAAATAAGGAAGCCAGGCAGCAAAGTGATCTAAAAATTGAGTTGGGGAGCAAGGGGGGTGCTATATGACTGCAACACGTATAGAAAGGGGAGAGAATAACCGAATCATGTGTGCTTCAAATGAAGAAAATGTGAGTGAAGAGAAGGGCTGTATTTGTTGGAAGGTGCAACGAGAGGAAAATAAAATACTGACACCACCTCCTTGTCTATTGCTAGACCTAGGAGTGTGGCTGAAATGGAGACCCCCATGTGACAGTGCAGCAGTGGATGCTGTGTCTGAAGCAGAGAGCCAGGTTTCTGTAAGAGCCAGAAGGTTAAGAGAGTGGGAGATAAAGAAATCATGGATAGAAGTGAGCTTGTTGCAAACAGAGCGATAGTTCCAGAGTGCACAAGTGAAGGGGGAGGGGGTTTTAGATGTAAGAGCAATGTGATTAAGGTTATCAGAGTTTAGTTTATGAAGTCTCTTGAAAGGCACACAAGGATGTGAAAGGCTAGGAGGTTGTGAGGGACCAGGATTAGGGGAGATGTCGCCAGCAGCTAGTATGAGCAAGAGGGAGAGTGACATGAGATGAGAAGCAGATTTGCAGTAATGAGACTGTTGTTTGGCTGGGGGGGGGGGAGAGAGTGTTTAGGAATAGGTAAAGTTCATGAGTACAAAAGTAAGGTGAGTATAAGAGAGATGGGCTAATGAACAGTGCAGGTGGAGTGGGAGAAGGAGTAAGTGAGTAATGTAGTTTGTTATAGAGACAAGAGGTAGCAAAAAGGAGTATGAAGATATTGAGCATTATTATGAAAGTGGGAACCAAGTAAACACATAAGACACAGTATTACAGCAACACTTGCAAAAGGATACAATGAGATACATAAAAAATAGTATTACAAGAGTACTTGCCTTGTGTCTTGCCCCTTGCCCAATCCTTGTTCAATTCTTGTATAATTCTTAAAAATTAGTGCCTCACTTATAAAATGTTCACTTAATTCTTGTATAATTCTTAAAAAATAGTGCCTCACTTATAAAATGTTCACTTAAGGGGGGCGTGTCCAAGCAGCGATCCTGGACGGTCGCATCTTCTTGAGCTCTGATAGAGACACTGAGAATCTGCCGATTATCGGAGTAATTTTACAGCAAGATACATCAGATTATATAATAACCCACAGCTCTCGTCTGTGGGAAACTTTACTTAACCATCTGAGCTGTGTTATTGACATCAGAGCCCAGAATCGGACAATAGAGGCCTAGAGCGGCAGCTCATAATAGGCAGCGCTTCCCCCTCGGATTACCGAGGTTTTTGCCATAATTGGCTGCTACGCAGTATTCTATAAAGTACACCTCTTCATCCTAAGCATAAAACCTAACATAGCGAATAATGGCTTTTGCAGGAGAACACAATTTACAGGATCGTCATGATCAGCAATTTGCAAAGATAGAAGGCCTGCTGCATCGCATGATGGAAAAAGCCCCTTATGACAATCTAATAGGCTTCTTTACCTGCAGAGGCGCAATATCCGATACGCCTAAAAGACCGGCAGAACTCGGCGCTAATGTGGGTGATAATACCTCTCCATATACGGCTGGTTTACCTTTTCAGCAGAAGAGATCTCGAGCTATGGACCCGACTCCCGGCCACATATCGGACCCACAGGACAAGTCTGTCGCAACAGCTATACAACTGCACCCAGGGGGCCTGAAAATTGCTGAAGTGGACGAGCAGAAACTGGCCGATTGCAACATAAGGAGGGCTCCTGAACATCCCGTATTGAATGGAAGGGGCCTTGTGGGGCCGAGATCAGGGCAGGACTCACATGTGTACATGGCGATCCGGCCGCCTAGCTTGCGTGAAGCCACAGCGGCACCAACAGACATAACAGACGCATTGTGCAAGCTGGTCGACAACGCAACACCTGGTGGTTCCAGGGCCTTCCAGCCCGATAACATGTTTGCTACGCACGAGACGACCAAGAGCAAAAAACTTGTACGCCGCCATTCCAAACCGGCTTTTGCTCCGACGCCATCTTTGCGGCTGGACCCTGTAGATTACTCATGCAGCTGGAGCAGAGGAATTTACAACTGCCTGACGAACAATAAGGGAGCCCCATGGTACCACAACATAATGTCTTATTCGGCAAGCACTGGCAAGCATGGTATAGCTAAAATGAACTCTTACAGCTACCATTATAGTGGACCTAGCCTTGTATCAATAAAGGTTTGAATCACGCTGATATACCAGTATACTTTGCATTACCTTTGCTAGAAGCACACGCTCTGATAGCTATAGTTGAGTATACTGTTCACATGTTTATTTGTAATTATGTTCACTCTTAGATGGTCTCCCCCCCATATCAGATATCTAAAATTACCTAATCCCACATCCCATATGTAACCCATACATAATATACCATATCAAGGGGACGTGGGATTTCATAACCATGAAGCCATAGAAATTGAAGTCATGTTCTACCTATATGTGGGAAATTACCAAAGCCTAACTATGCTAGTGGAACAACGAATACTAGCCTTCCTCACTAACACCTACCTATAAATATTTAGACGTCCTTATATGAAGGTAACCCCTAAAGTCCACTAACATATAGGCGCTGGCTTAGCTGCTTGCGGCCGAGACAGCGGCCAAGTGCCTAACATTTTTATCTTTCTTAGGTAGCAAATTACATCCCAGTTTATATGAAAATAACCGCTTGTTAAACATGTATAATACCCAAGCATTAATCATTGGGATGACGGCGCTTTCCTGTGCTAAACCCTCTTAATATATAAACAAGACTTCTCCCATTAGCCTACCCCCTCCCACAGCAATTCTTCCTGTCACTACTGACCATTAAGAGACTCAGTTCCTCTGGAATATCGCTATGTTAGTTGAAACAAATATGGAGGTCTAATTTTCAATTTCATCTGCATAATTGTATTATATCTAATGATATTGTACTGTATTATTGTATATGTCACCTTTGTGATCAGTTATGGTTTGCGGCACCTTTTATTTTTTCTTTTCCTAACCATGTTTTCACAAAGCTGCTATCTCCTAAGATGCATTTTGTTATGTTTAGCTTATCTTGTTCTTTCTTAACCCCTGGATACAACTCAACATTGTTTCATGGGCCCAAAAGTGACCCATCATGTCAATGAAATGGGGAAGAAAAATGAGGACTGTAATATTGTTATGGACAACTTGGTCAATCAGTTATGATGTGAATGTTTGATATAATGACTGTACTATGTGCTGATTGTGAAAACATTCTTATGCCCTCAATAAAAACTGTTAATAAAAAAAAAAAAAAAAAAATGTTCACTTAATTCTTGTATAATTCTTAAAAATTAGTGCCTCACTTATAAAATGTTCACTTAATTTTTGTATAATTCTTAAAAATTAGTGCCTCACTTATAAAATGTTCACTTTGAAAATGTGAACATTTGCTATTGTTAAAAAGTACACAGCCCTGTAAGCAGTGCACCCCCTGTGCAGTGCACATCCCCAAACTAGTCTGGCAATTAACTAGACATTAGAATTGAGACATTGGGAAAAATCATTACAAAAAATGCAGGACTTAATTTTAACAGCCTAAATTCATGTGCTCAATATATATATATACACAGAGAGACTTGGTGTAAAATGACAGAAAAGCAGGGAATAGCAGGATTTCAATGCAGGGCCTTAATTCACGTACCAAAAAGAGAGACTTGGGGTAAAACGACAGAAAAGCAGGGAATAGCAGGATTTCAATGCAGGGCCTTAATTCACGTACCAAAATGAGAGACTTGGTGTAAAATGACAGAAAAGCAGGGAATAGCAGGATTTCAATGCAGGGCCTTAATTCACGTACCAGAAAGAGAGACTTGGTGTAAAATGACAGAAAAGCAGGGAATAGCAGGATTTCAATGCAGGGCCTTAATTCACGTACCAAAAAGAGAGACTTGGTGTAAAATGACAGAAAAGCAGGGAATAGCAGGATTTCAATGCAGGGCCTTAATTCACGTACCAAAAAGAGAGACTTGGTGTAAAATGACAGAAAAGCAGGGAATAGCAGGATTTCAATGCAGGGCCTTAATTCAGGTACCTGAAAGCAGAAGAGACAGTAGGTTAACTCAGCATTCCTTAGCAGATGTCAATAGGCAGTTTGTTAGTTAGTAACCAGCAGTGTGGAGAGTATTGAGTGTAATTCTTGTATAATTATTAAAAATTAGTGACTCGCTTATAAAATGTTCACTTTGAAAATGTGAACATTTGCTATTGTTAAAAAGTACACAGCCCTGTAAGCAGGGTTTGGTGAGGGGTGTATATATAGTCATTTTGAGGTTTGGGAAACTTTGCCCCTCCTGGTAGGATTGTATATCCCATACGTCACTAGCTCACGGACTCTTGCCAATATAAAAGAAATGAATTTATCAGGTAAATTGTTACATAAATTGTTATATATATATATATATATAAATATATATATATATATATATATAAAATATATATATATATAAAATATATATATATATATATAAATATATATAAAATATATATATAAATATATAATATATATATATATATATATATATATATATATATATATATATATATATATATATATATAAAATATAAGTCATCCAAAAATGCAGGCACTCATTGGTCTTTATAGTAAAAATATAAACTTTATTGATCCATATTAAAAGTGAAACATAACGTTTCGGCACCAAATCGTGCCTTTGTCAAATGTCATACAGCATCAAAAATAATGCAATCACGCATAAAATATATATATAAAATATATAATATAATATATATATATATAAAAAATATATAACATAATATATATATAAAAATATATCATATATATATATATATATATATATATATAAATGTAGAAAGAAAAAAGCCATATGCGGTCTTAAGTAAAATGTCCAATTTATTGGTCAATATTAAAAGTTATTGACAGTACTCAAAACGAAAAGTCTAACATGTTTCGGCACACGGCCTTACTCATAGACATAATTTTCTCAGTGAAAACCGCCAGTATTTAAAAGCAGTAGTGAGTATCTATTGGTTGTCATTAATTGCTAACAGGTAACAAGTGTTAATTTACTTAAATACTGGGGAGAACCTAACTAACAATACTGTTGAATTAACACATAATTGCTACAAGCCCATATGGGATTAACATAAGTAGGTGGCATGTAAATTCCAGCCAACAATAGTATAAAAATAAATAAGTAAATGCACCATATGTGGCGGCTAGTTTAAATTAAATTAAATTCAATACAGACAGATTGCAATATTACACCGATGAAACATGGGAGGCTTATTATTTTTAGTTTACTATAGCAATTTAAGATCCAAACACTTATGGTCCTATATGCAATGCAAATACATCAGCCTGAAGTGATATTGTATGATTGCTGTTATATGCAACAAAATAAAGATAACCTCTGTTTCATAGACTAATATTTCTAATTAAAGAATAAGATTAACAAATGATAGGTCATGATGTGATGAACTAAAAAACTTGTGTAGCTCACACCTATATTGATATTAACTAAAAAAACTTGTGTAGCTCACACCTATATTGATATTAGCTAAATTTACTAAGCCTGGTCTTATAACGAACTTTTGATTCCTGATAATTATCTGGGATTTCCCATTCATCCCCCTGACTTGGATTTTGAAGTTGCCTCAGAAGGATTGGCCGAGCGGTGGAGCTACGTCACAGACGAGCACGGATTGGCCGGTATCGACAAAGGGGTTCGACAGGTAGCGCAGCTACGCCAGAGAGCGGACGCAAGGAGTGGATGTCCTAGAATTCACCGGTCTTCCAGAGGTGCAGCGGTGGCCGTGCCGTATGGTTAAAGTTACTGGAGAATCACCAGTTAAACCCTCCATTCATTTATTCATTTGCTGCAAAGAATCCTGTGAGTACTTAACCCTGTTGATCCACATTGTCTTTCCATTTCCCCACCGAGCTCAGGCATACTTCACAGAGGCCTTCAGAGTGACTGTCTGTCACGGCAGGAAACCGCAATTCAGCCTTGATGTTTTTTCTTGTGTTTTTTTTCTATATATATATATATATAATATATATAAAATATATTATATATATATAAT